>NW_024869054.1:0-39513 GCF_013358625.1 Macadamia integrifolia
CATGCATATTAGCCTAAATTTATTCAGAGAGGAAGCACCTTCAGATTTTGGAATTAAGGAAATAAAACAATTATTTATTCCTTTGGGCAAGTATCCCATTTGAAAGAAATAAACAACTGCCTTACCAAAGTCCGTCTCCACTATCTCCCAACATTTCCTAAAGAATTTTCCTGGAAATCCATCAGGACCAAGAGAACTATCAGGATCCATGTCCCACACTGCTTTTTTGATTTCTTCTCTGCTAGGAGTCGCTTCTAGACTAGCCACATCTTCATTGGACAGAATTTTGGGGATACAATCCAGAAGATCATGATGCTCTATAATACTGGTTGGTTCATGAAACTTCTCGAAGAAAGAGGCAATATACTCAACAATTCCCCTTTGATCCAAGACCCAAGACCCAAGACCCATCCTCCCTCTTTAAAGCAGAAATTTGATTTCTCGCCCTCCTCATCTTCACAGAGAGATGAAAAAGCTTGGAGTTGCAGTCCCCATTTTTCATCCATCTCAGTTTCGCCTTCTCAGCCCAAAGAGCCTCGTGTCTACGACTAGCAATCAACAAGGCCGTTTTAGCATCATCCTCTTTATTGAAAAGATCATCAGACATACCTGATTCTTCAATTGAGTCTTGGATCGATTTTAAAACCTTCATTGCCTACTCTAACTCCATATTAATATTTGGAAAGGAATCATGAGCCCATACTTTTAACACCCCCTTTACTCTCTTCAGGTTTTTAGATAAAACATATATATGGTCACCCTTTATCTGCATCTTCCACGCCTCATCAACCACTGGAAGAAAATTTTCATTTTCCATCCAAAATCCATGGAACCTGAATGGAATGTTATTCGGCTTTGAGACAATATCAGAAATTACAAGCAACGGAGCATGATCTGATACCGAACTCAACAAGACACGCTACGTAACATTTCTGAAAAAATCTACCCATTTTTCATTACAAAAGCTACGATCCAACACTGCTGCCACATGTCCTCTTCTCCTATTGTTTGTCCAGGTAAATTTTTTTCCAGTAGATGAAATTGGTAATAACAAACAAGCATCTATCATCGCCTGGAATTCCGCAGCAGAACCAAGATTAAAGGTTCTTGGCCCCCGTTTTTCATTGGAAAGCAAGGTTGCATTAAAATCTCCAAGAAGAGACCATGGGATCGCAGATGAAACCTGCGATTCCAACTCCAACCATAAAATGGCGACGAACTACTTTGAAAGAACTCGCATGAACAAAAGATAGGCCGACCTTGCTACTAGGCCAGTCACACTCCACTGAAATATGTTGTTCCGACATTGCTTTAACAATTGGAAGAGCTATCCCACACTTCCAAATAATCCACAAATTTGGAACCTTATTCTGCCTATTATTGTGAATAAAATCAAAAGAATAGCCCAACTTATTGAAAAACAGAGCGGGAAATCTACTCACTTGAACCATAGGTTCAACCAAGCATAAAATATCTGAGAAAATCTCCTTCACAAACATTCGTAAGGCCCTTTTACCAGCAACCTTCCTCACTCCACGAATATTCCAGAAAAAGACCCTCATGGATCACTAATTTGCTGTCGAACGCTTGTCAGACTTTTTATTCTGACCACCACCCTTCTTCTTTTGCTTTACAGCCGCCGCCTTCCCTCCATTTTCTTTCTCCCTCAACAGAGCTTCCCTATCCACAACACTCATGTCTGAATGCGTGATTGAGAGAAGGCCCCTTGAGTTTAGAGCAGAAATTGAGGGGTCAATATGCTCCAAAAGAGACTCCGCCGGAGGAAGAGGCTGCCGCCCCATCTGGTTACCACCTGAACGACCACGACCAGCCACCACAAGCCCTCTTCTTTGACGGGTAGAGAGTCTAAGATCAGGTCCCTGAACTTCACTCTTAGACCCGTTCATCACACCATGGTCTGTGACTTCAACGGGCGGGCAGGGAGGAAGTGGGTCCCCATCAGAGGATCCATATTCTAAACCCAAATCCGACCCATTATCTAATGAATTATCCAATGGGTCTTGGAGATCTTTCTCTACTTAATTTTGAATTTCAATAATTCAAAATCTTCTTCATTGACCACCGTGACAGCCTTTTTTTCAATTTCATTTGGAGTAATTAAAGGAGCTTCCAAAATTACTTGGAGATTTCCACCTTCCACCAAATCATGATGTTTCCCTAAATTGGGATTGTCTTGATTTGCATTAATAAAATCTCCACTTAAACATGGTAACTCCACCACCGAGTTAACCCTTTCCGGGTTGACTCCATCTTCCACGAACACCGCCTCTGGGACTAATGCTGCATTGTCCTTGGCAGATTGCTTCACGTCCTCTACTTTCTTCAATCTACAAACTGATACTTGATGGCCCAATAGCCTGTAGTACCCACATCGCTCAACATTGTCTTCGTACACCACCTTTTGAGGAAAACCAAATACCGTAGCAGTACCTGGTTCTAATCTTTCGACCTGAACTTTGTCAATCCTCACAGCCGACTCCGATATATCAATTTCAACAAGCACCCTTGCAAAGTACCCTAGAAGACCTTCCCTTGTCTTACGGTCTAAAGCCACAGGGAGACCCACTGCCTTCGCAATAGATAATAGCACGTTCTCATGCTAGTACTCGAGAGGAAGATCCGGAAGACGGATCCAAACAAGTTTTGTGAATGTCTGATTCTCATGGATATTGAAGTCAGGCTTCCAGTGTTGGAATCGGATAACCTGATCTCCTACTCGTAATGGACTCCTCCTCCATACTGCAGACTTGTCGCCTTCACATTAAAATTGAAAGATTACAAAACCTTTCCCAAGGGGATGCATGGTCACACCTTTACTGAGTTTCCAATTGACACGTGCCTCCTCTCTCAAAGCATCAAGTGAAATTAGGTGGAAGTTCACTCTCCCTATCAGTACAAAACGAAAGTTTTGCCTTTTGGATTCATAGTCTTGTTGGGAAATGACTATACGTCGGAGGTTCCCTGCCTGGATTGGATCAGGGAGCGAATCAATCGCAGGCCATGAAGAGTTTTCCACTACCATTGCATATGATCTTTTATTCATCACCACCTCCGATAAACCATTAGAGACCAGAACCTCTGGACCTCAACCAGGAGATTCCCTAGCACCTCCATCACCTTCTTCTTCATCGGCTAAATCCCTTCCCAAATCGCCAGACACTCTCTCTCCTCCTTGCATTTTTCCACCAACTCCACCAACTCCTACTAGATTAAAGGTTTAATTGACTTGCGGATTTCACAATTTCAATTAATGCAAAAATGAGCCTGATACGATGTGGGTGCTGTTGGTCATGAAATTTTGGAGCAAATGTGATATGGAAGCATTTCATTTGTGACTAAACTAATCCTAACTCCCAAACGGAGTTTAAATATATGAATGCAATGGAGTTTAAGGGCCCGTTTGATAACGTTTCAAGAAACGCGTTTCTGCCGTTTCTATTTCCAGAAACAGCAGAAACGGAGCAAAAAGCGTTTGATAAAACTGTTTCGTTTCACTTATTTTTAGAAATAGAAATAGAAATTTTTACTTATTTATGGTTCAAGAAACGTCCCAGGCGAAACAAGTTCGCCGTTTCTAGAAACGACTTGTGGCAATTCTTTCACTGGTTACCATCGACTTCTAAAAACATGACTTATCAAACACCTTCAATTCCGTTTCTGTTTCTAGAAACGGAAATTTATGTTTCTGCCGTTTCTTGAAACAGAAACTGCAAAAACGTTATCAAACGGGCCCTAAATATATGAATGCCTGTGTTTGAGGTTGATGACCCAAATTTCTAGTTTTGTTTGAGATCATGTACTAAAAGAATTCACATTATAGATTAGTTATCCTGTGGATGCCTTCCCAGTAGGAAACATAATTCTAAGTAAATGCATACTTACAAAATGGGATATTGGAGTAGACTAATATTTATAGGTAACAACCTTCCGTGGTCACTACCAGGTACTTGTCATTTTCTTTTTCTTCTTTTTAGTCCTTAAAATTGTAGCTTTCCTATTCATCGATACCATTGCATTCCTTAGCTACTACCGATTCATTCCATTTCAGCAAAACTATTACCGATGAGTTTATTGACTTAGGTATTACTATTGTGCTTAACTTTGCGCATATTTTATATCTAATTAGTACTACTATTATGTCTTATAGATTAGTTACCATGTCATTTCATAGCTATATACTTCTCTTTTTCTTTGCATGGTCTAATTTGGGTATTTTAATGAGTTTTTCTTTAGGATCTCTTCATGTCAGAATTAATTGTTTCTCTCTACTTTTAGATATAAATGCAATATACTTTAATTCTATAATGCTACATGAAATTTAATTCCAAAATTATGTGGGTGTTTCTTAATAGGAGCTGACATGATTAATATTGATGCCGAGAAATTACTCATCTACTTCTTTGTTGACTAGAAAAAAAAATCTGGGTAAACCGTTCAAGTAAAGCTGGTAATCAATGTATTCCCAATAATGGGGCTTCCATCCATTCCATTCCATGGATGAATGGGTATTTTCTGGTATAGACTACTTCCAAGTTCCAAATGAGAAGCCAAGGTTAATGCAAGCAACAACAACATAACATATGAGAAGCAAAATGGCACCACCTCCAGATTCAGTCCACCCCTCGGAAATTATTTCAAAAGCAAACTTACCAGAACATGAGATGAGAAATGAAATTCCCACTTCTGATGATGCTGTAAAGGCAGCTTTGATATTTATAGCTCCGAGTCAGGGATTCAATAAGAAAAAAAAAGAGATCATGTGCACTATTGAAATTGCCACTGGGGATGAAGACATAAATTTTGTTGTAGACAACCCTGAAGTTGCCATTGAGATTCCAGAGATGAGCAACGAAATCAACCGTATAGAGCCATGGTTCCTAGAAGAAGTCGAAGAAGAGGGTGCCATCCGGGTTTCGGTTTTCTGCGACGGATGAAGAGTTGCTTATTGATTATCTAGGTAACAAGTTGAGCAGTGAAATGATTCCTTAAAATGTGGTGAAGGATTTTGATGTTTACAGGGTTTCCACATTAAACATGGTGTGTGCTTTTGCAATTTGATTAATTTTTTTCAGTGTGCTATTACACTTATTCAATTATCGTTTATATTTCCGTTAACTTGCACGCAAGTGAGAATGAGTTATTTTTTCCGATAATGATGGAGTCCAGAATTGCACTATACTTTTGAACTCTCTATTTAAAAAAGAAAGAGAAAGTAGTGCAAAAGGAGGACCTTGGTGCAACGGTAAGATTGTTTCATTGTAACCAAATGGTCAAGGTTCAAGTAAAGATCCCAGACCTCGGAATGATGAGCTTGTGCATTGGGTATGCTTTTTAAAGAAAAAAAATATATATATTTTAAAGAAAAAAGTAAAAAAAATTTGAAATCAAGATAACAGAGTTGCAGACTTTGTCTTTCATATTCACTTCATTGACAATTCTGACCCAAATTTTCAATGGCCATTGTAATGACAAGAGAATTTGAACTGGAGAGATGATTTTAAAAGAAAAAGATGTTAAATATTGAAGATAAAAAGAATGAGATTCAATCCAATTTCACCACTATTTCAACAGTAATCTATTTCTTTCTTTTTTCTGAAGTTCATTCTATGTTGTTTTTTTCTTTATTGTACATAGATGAATGCTGCTGGTATACTATATGCTAGTACATACTGTGTCTATCTCTGAAATGATCCCCATATTCTTCCTGAATGATACCCCATTATGTGCCCTTATTAGTGTTATCCGTTAACTTATGATACCCCGACAACGTACCTATTCCTCTCCCTATATATATATATATATATATATAGAGAGAGAGAGAGAGAGAGAGAGAGAGATTTCTGGGAAAAGTGGAAGCTTTTCTCTAAGTTATATGGGTTCTGCGTGGATTAACGTTTGGCAAAAGAAAATTTTAGGAGTTTGGCAATATCTATTCTATGAGAGGAAATCAATTTTGTACCCTGGTTTTCATTTGAACTATTTTTGGTAAACTCAAACTTTGTGACTTACCAAATATTTATAAGGAAGCTCTAGGTATCAAATTGTTTGTAACCACACTTTTTTTTATGCCTACCTTTTCAATCCATATTTGGAACAAGATGAAGGGCAGGACGATAATCGGTCAAGTGTACCCAAATGTAAATGAAATAAAGTTAATTCTCCACTTCATTACTTTTATAGTATAGGTAGAGAGTTAAATTTACACCGATGAAGCTCACGACTCATCATTGTCAAATGGTTTGAACAATCTGTTGAAATCCTGACATATATTAACACCTGAAAAAAGGATAAAGGTTTGATCTACCCGACTATAATTTTTTCGACGAATTGGATGGGATAAGTACAATCATAAGTTTGAGATTTTGGACATTTTGAGTATAGATCGAGATAAAGTAATTATTCCATTTACATAGTGTATTCCTTAAATCAAGAAATTCCTTAATTATCTTGTCACTAGGACATGAAATGTTTTTTCTTAAGACAAAATAAGAAAAAAATTGTACTAGAACTATTAGATATCAAAATGATAGTTTGACTTTGGTTTGTGCTCTTCTATCCCATTAATTTGTAAAAATTGGATGAACAATTTCCATCACAGTGAGATGAACAGGGGCAGGTAGGAGGGAGAGAGAGAGAGAGAGAGAGAGAGAGAGACCATTGTAGAAGACGAAAACCTTGGGTTACTCAAGAGTAAGAAGAAGAAGAAGACTTTCTCTGACAATAATTTCCACTTCGGCAACAATCTCCCTCTCCATCAATGATCTCCACCTTCAGCTACAGTTTTCATTTCTTCATTAGCAATTATTTATCTAGGGTCACTCAAGAAGATGAAGAGCAGCTTCTTCGACAATACTTTTCCACCTCGACAACAATTTCCCTCTCTGCCTACAATTCTGATTTCTTCTGTAGCAATAGTATACATTTTCAGTGACAAGCTTAATCGAATTTCAAAATAGGAGAAAAGTTTTCGAATTTCAAAATAGGAGAAAAGTTTTCTATGGAAAAGTGTTGTTTCTGCACGTGCCTGAAGGCCATTGAGATCACATGAGGAAAGATCCACAGAAGAGTCATTTTCCTTTTCAAGGGGGCTGGTCATCCCCCTCTCCAGTGTATCTGGATGCAGGGGGCCATACAATCCCACAAAATACATTTTCCATTCAAAATAATCTTGCTCAAATACCTTTGCATTGGATTTATCCTAATATTTCTCATAAAGCAGTTAGAAAAATGCAATTAAAAAAAAAAAAAATAATAAGAAAAGAAAAGAAAAGAGTAGTACAAGATTAACGGCTGGGTATACCCAAAACAAATACAAAAACATAAAAAAAAGCAAGAAATTCCTCCACCTTTGATATTGCCATTAGCAAGGAAAACCAGCTTCCACAGATAAAATAAACTAGATAGAGAAACAATATCTAAGTCGACGTACCATGAACATATCTTAGTAATTCATCTTTGATAAAGAAAGGAAAGACTACCATCGAAGATGAAGCCATGGATTTGCTTCTCTATAACAATGGGTGTTTTTCCACTCCCTGGAAGAAAGAAAATATTATAAAAAACACTATTTTTAAGAACAAACTTAGAATCCGCTGATATACATTAGATCAAGAGAATCATAGCTATTAAGTCACATTCAATTCATAGTTACTGATTTATAGACCATAAATGAGGGCAGTAGCTTCTGCCTGATAGTTTGTTTTGTGCCCCCCACCCCAAAAAATCACAAAAAGAGAATAGAACAGCCCCTAGACGGTTCCTGAAGATACCATCAACAGTGGAACCGCTCCAGATTGGTTTTTTCCTGGTGTTCCTATTATGGTATCTATATATTAAATGGTATTTATATTAATTTTGCATGTGTATCTTACACATGGCATGTACTATATGTTTAGGCCTTAGAATCCTCTCCAAAGCCTAAACTCGTTCAATGCGCATCAAATGATTGGGTGGACCTGAAAGTGCCCGCTTGGGTTTTCTAAATGTTCAATGCACGTTCAGGTGTTGGGCGCAATGGAGAGGATCCGAACTCATATGTTTAGATGAAGGCAAGAATGTGAATTTGTAATCAAAATTGTTTACCAAAATCGAACCAGTCCGTTTACATCGAAACCACAAAACCATTTAGTAAATGGTGCAATTATGGTTTCAAGTTTCAGGCCGATTAGCTGAACGGGTTGGGTTGGTTTTAACCACGAAACCCGTTAATTTCAAATTGAATTGAAACCGTTCAAATTGAACCGTATAAACCGATCCGATTAATCCGTATAACAATTAAATAAAATAGGGGCAGAATTGATATATCACTTCCAAAAATATAACCCTAAGTAAAAGCGATTGGAATAAAATGGATTTGAGAAGTCTTGTGTTCCCTACTTCCCTTTTCATGGTTTGAACCCCTAGTTTTCTCAATCAGGTACGTACTATTAATCTATTAGTTACAAAACAACCAAACAACCTTCATTCAATTCTTCCCATCTTCTTTCTTCTTCTTCCCAGACTCTAATATAAGGATATGATGATTCATTCATCTCTTTCATTTGCACGGCCTTGAGAATTAGGAACTTGGGTTTATGGGTTTATAAGGGAATGCTTGGGGAGATGAAAAGGATCTTGGGTTATAAATCGAGTGATATTGGAGAATGGCCATGCAAAGAAATAGCACTAGATTATCAAATTAAGACATACCATCATCAATATAGAATCTCTTATTTGGGTTGCCAATTATTTTTGGATAACCTTATGATCTTCAGTTTAGAGATGGTTGCAAGTTATAACATACCGATTGTGAACTGTTTTACAAACCGTATAGAATAAATCGAAACCGAAAGGATTTAAAACCATTAAACCGACACCGTTTAGAAATCGTAGAAACCAAAACTGTTTACTAAACGGTCACGGTTTCAGAAAGTGGAACCATTTAGTAAATGGTGCAGTTATGATTTTAATCAAATAAATGTGAACCGAACCGATCTATACCATTTAAACTGAAACCAAATCGATTAACACCCTTATATGAAGGTATATGATATAATACATGGGTTTTCTACCAAAAAACCAAACCCACCTGGGCTTATTTTTTTAATGGTCTAAATTTAGTGATTTTAATCTAATGATGACTAAAAAATGGCTTATATTTGACCCACACAACGAAGGAAAACTTCCCCGTATTCTAGTTGTAGTATTAAGCACCGTTTGATAACGTTCTTAGAAACATGTTTTTGCGTTTTTCTATGTTGAGAAATGGAAAAAACGCCTTAAAAGTGTTTGATAAATCTGTTTCATTCCACCCATTTTAAAAAAAGTAAATAGAAATTGATGTAAGAAACATGAATGACGAAACATGTTATACTTATTTCGCTGTTTTTAAAAATAAGTTGAAGTCATTAGAAAAATGCTTGATAAAAAATCGATCAAAAAGTAATTCGTTTATCAAACATAAAAAAATCCTTAAAAATGATCCTTGATATCATTGTCGGGTTGTAGATCTCGATATGAAATCTGAGAAACGAATATCAAATACTAAAAAAATCATGAAAAATTGTTTCTGTTTTTGTGTTATCAATCGGTGTCTTAATGTGCCTTTTGTATTTGTATGCAAAGAGTCCCTACCAACTAAATAAGCCCAAAAATTCTAAATTGCCATGAGAGGGACCCACAAACCGATTTATCATTTCTGCCCTCTGAAAAAAAAAAAAAAAAAAAGCGTATGAAACATGTCATCATCTCCCAAACAATGAAACTATGAAAGCAACTAATCCAATCTCCCCACACCAGACCGCGTCATATCCATATCCACATCGTCCCCAGTTCCCCACCCACCCACCCACCACGTGAACTGTGATCTCAGATCAAATCCTCACCACCCAAATATAAATACTATATCTATTTACCTAAAATTAATTTAAAAAAAAAAATCCAAAATTACTCCTCCTCCGTTAGGGAAAATAAACAATAAAAATAAAAATAAAATAAAAAATCTCTCTCCCTCTCTCTTTCTCTCTCTCCCTCTCCCTCTATTGAGTAAGAGTAGAGGAGGCATTGCCGGTGGTGGCCGTAGAAGCTGAAGACGACGAAGCAGAGTTCTTATGGTTATGCATCCAAACCTTAAAGACCTGACGGCTCACACCGGTGACTTTACAGAAGCGATCGATCTCAGCGTCTTGGTCTCTTTGAATCCTCCAACCAAGCTTCTCTGCAAAGGCAAGCATCTTCTCCTTCTGCTCCACCGTGAACTTCGTCCGAGCACGCTTCTTTACGCTTCTTTCCAGCTCCAGCAACTCCACCGGGGTCATCATCACCTCCGTGTGACCACCTCCTCCTCCACCTCCACCTCCACCTCCACCGCCACCGTATTGGATTAGATCCATGTCTGTATCGTCACCGCCACGGTTAGAGCTGTTTCTAGCTCTGCCGGTACCGGTTAAGACCCTAACTTTCCGGTGGAAATTACGGTGACAGCCACAAGCTTCGCATTGTAGTCCACCAGGTGTTTCACCGTCGGGTGTGAATTCTCCACACCCATCGGTAGCGTGGCTACCTAGGCTGGCAGCATGGTTTTTCATACACTCTTTGTAGACCTCGTTTGGGCTATCTTCCTCCATTTTCATCTTTAGTTTGCAACTGTCAGAACCTTCTGTACCATTTATATAGTACTGTGGTAATCTGGTCCGTGGTGGGAGAGTTGTTTTACCCTTATGCCCTCATCTGCTCCATTTTTATACGAAATTGCTCAAGGTGCTTTGTCTTTAGTGGTTTTGCATAAGCGAGTTAGCTTTTGTCTCCTAAAACCAAATCTTGGGTTGGTGATTGTGTTGGAATCGGGAAGAATGGCCTCACTTTACTATTTTATATTTGAAGATGCTTTTAGCTTTAGATAAGTTAGTGGAATACATTAATCATAAGATTAGATATAGGAAATCAATGAGAGGATGACACGTTCATGAAAATAATTTGATTTTGTTAAAGATTGGTGAAACATATGATGGAGAATTTTCACGTAAAAGACTATTTGCATGAAAAGCTTTACAACGAAACAAACATGGTCTCATAGCTATATATGAATTTCTTAATAAATTAAGCTCTTTTCCTCTTCAAATTGTCTCAAGGTCATTGTACATCTAGGAAGAAATGTGACAGACAAATATTAGAATGGTGATATGGGCTTTATTAGGTAAATACATATCTTAAGGGTTTTTTTTTTACTATCCATTAATAACCCCCCCGGTGGAATTTCAACAATAATGCAATAAAATTTTAAAGGTGATATATTATTACCCCAAAACATTTACCTCTAATAAGTTTTTGTCATAACTAACAGATATTTTATCAGTAGCATTATATCACTACACATGTTGAATCAGAATACCCTTTTGCAATGGTTTTATTAATGTCATTAAAAATACTTTCCCAAATTTCAAAAATCCCACTATATCCCTATTGCTGGCCTTCCTTGGACTTTGGATCAAGTTCTTGTATGGTTTGATCCATAGTGATGGAATCCATCTTAGGGTTTATCTTTGAATGAATTTTATCTGTATGAATCAGACTTGTACAAAAATCATTCTCGTACAAGAACCTGATCCACTCTCCATCCCTTGCAACTCCTCCTCTTTTTAACTAGGAGGTAGCTCCTTCCAAATTGCAGATTTTCCTTTCTCTTCTCACTCTTGTCGACATAGGGAAGAAAGTATCTCTCTCTCTCTACTTCATAAGTTAATGTACAAAGATAGATGGATGATTAACTTTCTAGAATCAGATAGTGGCATTTTCGTAAGATCCTCAAAAGACAAAGGGTACTGGAAATACAAAGGAACATAGGGAACAGGATAATACCTAAGGGCTTGTTTGTTCTAGTTCCATGAACTGAAATTTCTCTCTCCCTTCTCAAAAACCGTGCGGGAAAGGGCAATAAGGTCAAGAGGGAATTCGGTGGGCACGTGAGCGGTGAGCTTGTGTATCTTGTTTGTTGTAAAGCCAATAATTCGCGCGGGCAATCCGTGGAAAAGGTCGTTGGGAACTGCCAAAATTACGAAACTAGACATCTAAACTTTCCTCTCCAATTTGGTAGAGAAAATCTAGACGTCCTCTTGCTGGGACTCCACATTAGGACATCTCCACCTGCATGCCTGACAGGTGGTGGGTCCTTAAAAGAAAAAGCAAGGGATGTGGTTCCCACCAATAAAACTTTCGGTATTCAGAGTTTCCCACTTGATGGTGTCCTTGGAGTGGTCCGGAAAAACATCAAATTTAAATTTTCAATTTACTCAGTACAGATTGTCATGTTGTGGGTCCCACTAATTTTAGTGTAGTCCATTTCTGGCCCAGCGATGCTGAAGCTGTCTAAGACCGGACCTCAACTTTTATCATATCTCACTACGGAATACGGATGACTAGAATAGTAGAAGAATCTCCCACCGCCACTAGTGTCGTTTGAGTATGAGGAAAACACAATATAGGGAAACTGATTTCATTAGTTTAGCTAGAAAAATGCTTAGTTCAGTTCGAGTTTAATTAAATTTTTGGTATTTGAGGCATGGTTTTAACTTTTAAATATCAGTATCAGTATTAGAATTGGCTAAGACTGATATTAATAGTAATACAGATTGATCAGATTAGCTTTTATTGGACAAATGTATTCTGATTTTTCATAAAAATTACATCGATCATCACATCGATGCGGTATCAACCAAGTATCAGTTCTGATATTTGAAATCATGTTTAGAAGTGAGACTCCTTACGTAAAAAGTGAAATATGCTTACATATGAAAGGATACATTAAAACTTGGTCTAAATTTGATATATGATCAATTTATACAATCATTTCTCAACCATCTAAGGGGGGGGGGTGTTCCCATATCATCCTTAGTGTGACAATAATACATGGGGTATGCATTTGCTCTTTTGCCTAAATTATTTTTTTATTGAATGTTGGTTTTTCAACCTTTTCTCTTTACTATTGCTATCTAATTAAAGTGGCGTTAATTATGTATCGTTGCTAGAAGTGTGGATCTTGGCACTTTAGTGGATATCAATATGGAAAATAGATTCAAAGAGTTAGATTAGTTGGAAAGGGTATGGTTGAGTTGAGATTAATTTAATTATTTTCTATCAAATGTTGACTTTTCAAAAAAAATTTCATACCATTACCATGTAAGCACCAATATGCATCTGGTTAGAGTGTGGAACTTAGCACATTAGTAGATATTAACATGAAAAAGGAAAAGAAAATATGCAATGTTGTCCGCATTTTCCTTTCTCATGCATATTTTCCTCTCGCCTCATTAATTTATGGGCTCTTCTCTCTCCTTATAATTAAATATGTTTCATTATCCACTATTGGCTTAGGGTATAAGTCAAATGCCAACTCTTTTTCAAGGACCTCATAAAATATATATACATATATATATATATATATATATAAATCAGAAAATGCATAAAACAAATCTATACATGAAGTACAATCTAAAAGGGGGGAAAAAAAAATAGTTAGGTCATTTATTAAAATCCCAGGAAGGGATGGGATCATCATGCCATCATCTTATAATGAAATCTCCACATCAAACCAAGAGGAAGACAAGAGAGGATAGAACTATAGTTTGTCAACAAGGGTCGAGCAGGGTTATTGGAGGCAAAGAGAAAGAATGTGACACGAGGCCATGACTGACCATTTATTTTTACTAAACTTTCAATATATCCATTATATTTATAAAAAAACCCTAAATATATTTTGGGTATTGCTCTCAAGTTGCATGTCCAACACATAGACCAATGAGAGAATGTACATAAATTCCACTCAAAGACAAACAACATCATTTCATGACACCTGTGAGAAAGCCAATCAGTCTAAAGCCCTAATGACAATACCTTAATCAAATATCAACTCAAAAAAGTGGTCTAGCGTTTGGCCAACAAAAGGATTAAAAAAAATTACTATGTCTGTATCATAGTTCTGAATCGTACATTTTTCCAAATTAGGGAATTTGTATTGGGAGTCGAGGATATGGTCTTTGCCATTTTCGTAAACCCTAATTTTTCTTCTCTCCATGCAATGTCACCAATTGGACCAACACTGCCGTCTGTCAAATAATCCATGGAGCATGGAAGCAATCAAATATCACACTACTAAGATAATACATAATTAAAATTTAATTAATTAATATTGCGGCTCAAAACTCAAAACGTGATTTGTCAATGGGCCCACCATCTTTTCAATCTTAGAGTTATAATATGGTAACTACCATAGGCTAATTACATAATTTAGAAAGAGAAAGTATTAGAAAAACAAATGGAGACGTGCTGCCAATGAGTTGGAGATTTTTTTTATATCTATTAATCTCATCTTTAAAGTTCATGAATCACTAAAAGGGCTGAGGGACATGAGACTTCTTTGATAAGATCTTATGGGCTTTAAGTAAGCATTAAGAACAATGTATGGGTCCCTCTTTCCGGATCCATACAGCCAATTTAGACTTTTCTTTAGGAAATTTTTTAATTGACTAGAGTTGGGGGCTTGGCTGCTTATGAACTGATCCAAGAAACTGATGTTTATTGTTAATTAAGTTCACTAATGGTCATGTGTGAAGAAAATTAGTGGACCCACTTTACAACGAACATAAGGAGACCATTTGTTGGTAAAGGAGAATTACTATTTGGCTAGTCTACATTGGCGTGGTCAGAATTCTCAAGCATTTTGACCAATATTTACCTTTCTTGTTCCTAATTCTCAAAAAAAAAAAAAATGTATTAGTATTCATATGAGGAAATATGGATTGGGATCCTCTCGACTCTCTTTTCAACAGTGTTTTAATCAGACACATGTATGCTTAGGGTTAAGGGCCAACCACATGGGATTGTGTGCCCGCATGTGTTAGACTGCATGCATGTGGCTGGTTAGAAGGAAGTTTGAGAAAAAATCATTGGAGAGGATCCGGATTCAAGAATAATAGTCTTGCACAACTGTCTTCACGTAATATTAGGAGAATAATTACAAGTATTGAGTAGTATTATATTAACGTATTTTTCAAATTTTCTTAAATATCACACTTATAATTGGGGGAAAAAACAAATCTTAGAAGGAAACATGGTCTCTACACCCAACTGTGTCTAGGTGTAGATACATGTAAGTGGATGTCATTCTTTCTTCCTTTTCCATATATATTTAAACATCAATATGACATAGATGCCCAATCGATTCAAGTAGATACCCTTCTAACATTACTTGTATACGGTCCATTAGTTGGTTGCAATTACATTTTCCCTTTTTGGATTGAAAATTTATAGACATATAGATCTTAAGGTCTCCTATTTACTTGTTAAGCTATAGCATGATCAAAGTTGCTATGTAGCAAATCAGAATTTTTATGACTACAAGAGAGTGCATGGCACTACAAAAGGATGCATGCACAGCGAATAATTTGCTTAGAAATATCCCAAATATTCCTTTTGTTTTTTTGTTTTTTTTTTCTTGGTAACATATATCCCAAATATTCAACAATTAAATTTGCAACATCATTCTTCCATGTGACATAATCAAGTCATGGTTGAAAATCTGATCGTAATTAATGTGATTACAATTATATTTTTCCATTTATAGTAAAGAGTGTAAAATGTCCAAACGAATTTTTGTCTAGGCAGCTACTTAAACACTCAATTCAAGTCATCTCGTCTCACTGGTATTTCTATATCTATTTCAACATTAGATATACCCCTAGGGTTGCTTTGGACCATAGTTATTAAATTCGGATTCAGGAATTATTCGGATGAAGAATTATTCGGATTAATTAGTTTCATTAATTCAACAATTCGGTCAAAATATCGGTCAAAAAAGTGGAGATAATAAAATTCGAGTTCAGATTCGGGAATTATTCGTTTACAAAAATAAAAAGCGGACAAAAAATTTGGATGTTATTTTTAATATTTGCAATACTTGTTTCATATTATCTATCAATTATCATATGTACGTAATATACAAATGATATAAAAAGTAAAAATTTTAATTTTAAAGATAAAAATATTATATTTAGTCTCTTTTTTTTTTGTAAACTCATTTTTTATTAGTCAAATAATTGAATCAGAAAGAGAGACTGAGAAGGGGGGTTGAGCACAAATTCATCTAAACCCATATCACCCACCATGCATATTCACCTTAAAGACTAGAGAGAGAGTAACGACTGTAAGACTTAATCAAACCAAAATGGGGTAAAATATTTTATTATTATTATTTGTAGAAGTGTGAGAGATTATTTCAAGAAAGATGAGCTTTGTCGATTTTTGTTAAAAAAAAGAAAGAAAAGTAACATTAGGATAATAAATGCATAATAATCACATTATTTTATAAAGGCTTATTGACTTATTCAGGATAAAGTTTTTTTTTGTTTTTGTTTTTTTTTGTTTTTGTTTTTTTACATGGGATAAAATGTGGTTATAATGCGGATAAAATTCGGTTCAGCCGAATTATTTGTGAATTTTTAAAAAATTTATAAAATTCAAGAAATTTTCAAAATTTTTTATTTGATTCGGATTCGGATTCGGATTCGTAAAATTCGATAAAATTCTGTTTGGCCAAATTATTCGCGTTTAATTCAAAGAATTTAATAACTAGGCCTTGGACTGGCCATGATTTTATATATCTTAAAAGGGGTTCACTTGCAAATCACCCAATTCAAGCTTTCAATTCCAAATGTCTAACCCAATAGATTTATAATGAAAATAAAGTTTATTAACATTAAATATTTATTTATTTTATGATAATTTTTATTTATTTATGAAAGAAAGAACCCTATCAATCTAGTATATATAACACCAATGCATGGGGTTCAAGGGAGGACAATCGGGTTCTTTCTCCTTTTATTTATGGGCGAGTGGTAGCAAGACGTACGTATTGCAATCTTATTTTCACTTTCTTTTAATATTAACCATCCATTTAATATTAGATTAATCTAAACCATCTATTAGTTTTTTATATTGTAATTGATTCCTAGTTTTTAGTGTGGAGAGATGACGGACATTCTCTGCTAATAGAGTTGTAAACGATTACTTCACTTGTCTAATATTATTTTTTTATATAAATAAACAAATAAATAATAAAAATCCAATATTAGTTACTTCACTTGTCTAATATTATTTTTTTATATAAATAAATAATAAAAATCCAATATAAGCGAACTCCTCCTTCCGCTGGGAAATCTCAATTCTCTCTCTCTCTCTCTCTCTCTCCTTGCTTCTTCTTCAATGCCATTCCTTCTTTCTATAGCCGCTATCATCATCATCATCTTTCTCTCTCTCTCTCTCTCTCTCTCTCTCTTTGCTACCAAAATAGGATGAGATAAGAAAAAAATCAACATAACTATTTTCAGGCACTAAGCATGTGAGAGACTTGGCCACACATATCCAAAGGGAAAATTACATGATTATCCAATTTTGGGTTTCTCTTTACAAAATTACCCACAAAAAGTTTTGGATAACAAAAATACCCAAAATTAGGTTTGAGTTTACAAAACTACCCACCCAAAGTTTTAGTTAACAAAAATACCCAAAATCAGGTTTGGGTTTACAAAACTACCCAAAATAGTGATTCTTCATCTTCCACATATAATCATGTATTTTTTTATGACTAAAATTTTGAGTGGGTAGTTTTGTAAACCCAAACTCAATTTTATGTATTTTTGTTAACTTAAACTTTAAGTGGGTAATTTTGTAAAAGGAAACCTAATTTTGGGTATTTTTGTTAACTGAAACTTTTGAAGCGTAATTTTGTTAAGAGAAACCCAGAAGTGGGTAATCATGTAATTTTCCCCATATCCAAATACCATGTTTACATATTAATCACCAGGGAAGGAATTTGGATCGTGAAGCTTGCATGGATGGCTGAGATTGGTATTATCTAGGATTTTATTATTACTTCTTAGGTAGATATTATTAACCTATTAGAATTTACCATGGACGCAAATCTTCAGTGAGATTGGTAAGCAAAACTTCAACTAGACTGAAGAACGCTAAAAAAGGAAGAAGAAAGAAGGAACGACGTTGAAGAAGAAGCAAGATGAGAAAAAGAGGATCGAGATTTCTAAGCAGAATCAAAGGAGTCCATTTATATTGGGATTTTTATTATCTATTTATTTAAATATTAATAATATTAAACTGAGTTATAAACTGTTACAACTCTGTTAGCAGAATTAACATATTTAACATGTGTCAATCATATCACTTACGTGAACATTCACTGGGCTTCGGACGTTCTGCATTCTTATTTTATTGCACGTACTGTGTCTATTTTGCCTTTATTTATATATTTAAAATTTATTTTGTCTCCAAGGTGGTTACAACCGTAAGATAACCGTATACTTCTAATGACGGCCAAGATCAATATCCATCAAATGAACTTAAGAACCCCTTTTAAGTCAACAACAACTGCCTAGTGTAGTTGGTGAGCTGTGATGTGCAAAAAACCCATGCTCACCAGAAGACTCGAACTGTTACCTACTTCCCTCCCTACCTACAAAAAAAAAACCCCTTTTAAGTCCTCCAAACTTTACCCCTTACCTCTTTCCCCTTAAAGTGTCTAAATCTATGTAATACTCTCTTAGAACTAATAAGAATTAGATTAGTTATAACGGTCAATTGACTGAGCAATGGCGCCTACAGTGTACAAGTACACATGTTTAATTAGAAATTAATATCTATAAGATGAGAATTATTTGGAGAATCTATTGGCCGACAAGTTTTAAACAAAAGATTTTCATGCAAAATAAGAATCATGTGTCATGTTTGGTGGGAAAAGGCAAGTGAAGATTAATCAAACAAATCTAAGGGTTTATCATAATCAAGTTTGTGCTTATTAAGGTGATGGGGACATATATTAAAAAGCATATGGAAAAAGTGGCAGTGGTTCATGTATCTAATCAACATGTTCTGGGAAACCCACGCACGATTCATCCAAGAATGATATTCTTCTTATCATTCTTTTATGGGAGCAGCTTTAATAGATGGACTTGTCCATGGTGTATCTATGAAGGATCCATCTATGTTCTATGGGGTTTAAGTTCAGTAGAAGGATAGTCTCAAAGGTCTCTTATTTATATATCAAATTTTAATTTAATCAAAGTCAAGCAAGTTTTCAGAAGTTCAAGACTATAAAGTGGTGCATGAAATATTTATAGATGAAAATAAATAGGGAGTACATGACAGAAATTGATTAAGCATAAAAATTTAGCAAGTGATCAATTTAAATCATTTTCTAAATATTCAATGATCAAAACTACGGCACACCAATTTACATCGCAGAACTAAGTGAATCACCTATAGATCTTCTCTAGATGAGGTGAGGTCAGCTATGATTTCTTTCAGCATATAAGAGTCATAGAGTGGAATATAATCTAAAAATACCTTTTCAGATTTCATTTCTTTGGCTATGAGCTTGGGAAGCATAAAAGTTCTTGTTGTTGGAAGTATAATGTCTTGTATTCTGTCATTTGAAAAATGTGGGTTTGTTTCAAATAGTTGAAAGCCTTGGTACATGGAGAAATAACCCACATTGTATGTTATCATTGTTGCTGGAGGGGCCATGATGAATTGCTAGGTCCATGGAGGTTTAGTGGGGCATCAGCTGCAAAAATATTTTGTAAGGACTATATAAGTATTTCAGTGCTTAGATTTTTTATATAATGTTGGTAACTAAGATTTTTTCTTTATAAGAAATCTAAGAGAAGTGTGAGGATGAGTGGTTGTAACACCATTCTCCAGTAATAGTGAAGCATGACTCATTGTTGACGTAAATAATTTTGTTGAACCATGTTCCATTCCTTTTCTACTTCATAATGGTTCTATTTTTACACATGCAACTTGAATAGTAGCAAATTTTATCCACCGAGGGGAGAGATAGTTCTTTGGATTACTATATTTATGTGATCCAAAATAAAAAGTAACTCTATCTCATCTTTTGGCCTTGTGGTGCGGTATCTAGGGTTTAAACAAATGCACCAATGTGGTCCTGAACTCAATTCCCAATTCTCCATAAAACAAGATTTTTTTTTGGGGGAGGGGGTGAGGTCCAACCACAACAAAAGGAAATGGGAGTCCAAATCGTCTGCAGTGAGACGGTGAGGTGTAATGAGCATCTAAAGGTCAATGTGCATGGTCAGACCCTCTTAGTCGTTGGATGCTCAGTGCATCTCACTACTCGTTGCAGACAATTTTAACTTGAAAAAGGGAGGGAAAATAACAAGATATTGATAACAGAATGATTCTCAGTTCTCAACGTTCTTCAGGTTTGAATTATATTTGAATTTTGAACTCCTAGTTGACCGATTCTCAAGTGGTCTCTTTAGGGGGCGTTTGGTTCGAATTTTCCATCAAATCACATTCTAGGGAATCAGTTTCTCATTAAATTTAAACCATTTGATTCATATTTCTGAAAAGCTGATTCGGAGTCATGGTGTCCAGTGGAATCCCACATTTCAACTAAAATCCATGACTCAACTGGATTAACCTATTGAGGTTAATCCAGGATCGAGTCACGGTTTCTAGGGTTGTTATAAAAAGCCTAGATTCACGGTGAATCAAAATTTTCGGGTTGAACGATTTTTACGGTGAAGGTCGATCGTAGTTTACCTGAAACAGAGAGAGGGAGGTGAGATTTCTCTTCTTCTTTGAGGATTCTTCTTCTTCTTCTTCTTCTTCTCGAGGATTTTTCTTCCTCTTCCTCTTCGTCTTCGTCTTCTTCTTCTTCTTCTTCCTCTTCTTTTTCTTCTTTCTTCATTCTCTTTTTCTTCTTCTTTTTCTGTGTTTAGGGTTTCTCACGTTTACCCTCCTTCCATTATAGACGCTCGCAGCTGAGAAGAATTTGAAAACCGAGTTGATTGAAGGTGAGATTTCCCCTCTTCTTTGTTTTCTTCTTCTACATTTGTGTTTTATTAAGATTATTGAACTTCGGTTTCTATTTTTTAGGTTGTAAACTTTATATCTAGGGTTTACCCTCTTTCCAAATCAGACGCTCGAATTCGAGGTTTGAATCTACAAAACCGAGTTGATTGGAGGTGAGATTTCCCTTCTCATGTGTTTTTTTCTTCTTCGTCTGTGTGTTATTAAGATTATGGAAATTCGGTGTCCATTTTTTCAGGTTGTTAATTTCATATTTAGGGTTAAGGGTTTGGTTTCTTCTTCTTCTTCTTCTTCTTTCTTCTTCGTCTGTGTTTAGGGTTTCTCACGTTTACTCTTGGCGGCTAGAAAGCACTCGGGAACTTAACCGGCGAAGAGAGAGAGAGAGAGACCTACAGTTTCTTTTGCTCTTTGTGTTTTCCCTTTTTTCCTTTTTGGTAAATGCTGATACATTTGGTGAAGACCATCGAGATCACTTCTTTACTGAGCTTATGTAATCCATTCGATCATTTTCTTTAACTTCCTTTGTTATTTTGTAAAGAATTTCTGTTGCAGAGATAGTTTTTTTCATTTTTGTAGTTTTAAGATGCTTAAACTTCACTACCATTATGTTTGGATCTGATGAGACTGCGTTTTCTTCTGATTTCTTGTTGTAGAATTCTGATTGATAAAAGGAGTAGCGATCATGGCACTCGTGAGGTCAACCAAAAGGCCTATAGTTGATGATCCCATCACTGTTTGATCAAGGTGTGGTTTCAGTCTAGGGGTTTGATGCTCCCATCACTGTTTGAACAATACTATTTCTGATTTTTTTCTTGGTGTGTGGGGTTGGGGGAGGCTGCTGTTTATTGGTTGGGTTTCGTGATGTTTCTCTTTTGTGCTCTCCTTGCTCGGCGTCCTTCATTGGGCCTTTGGGGGTATCTGTTGCATTGCATCTTTACAAATGGTTTCTTGCTATTTCTTTGTTGTGCTCTCCTTGCTGTCTTTTATTGGGGTGCCCTGTTGTATTGTGTCTTTGCAGATGAATGTGTTTGGTATATATCTACAAATATTTCAAATGGGTTTTTGATTTGTATCTTTAAATTTGAAATGGTGTTATAGGTGGGGAAAAAAATCTCAGAGCTTATTCGAGATTCAGGCAACCAGACGTCTGGTTCAGAGCAGGGCAGGTGGCAATCAGAACTTACCCAAGTAGCAATAGAGTTGATTGAGGTAAGCATCAGGAGGCCCTACATTCAGATTTCCAACTTTGTGTGTTTATGTGTAGAAACAAAATCTGAGCATCCCCATGCCTTAAGAAATTGATATCCCAACTTCTTTTTAGGGTATAAGGCAATTGCAATTCACTTTACCTATTTCTTGAATTTTGTTATGGAAATGTAAGTTTTTTTGCACTGAATTATGTAGTTTCCATCTTATAGGCGGGCTATGATTTGAGGTGTTGTGGATAACGTGTCATATACATCTTCCACCCTGAGTTATGTGAAGAAAAAGTTCTAGTTTCTACATATCTTGCATTGAACAGGATACATGTATGGGTTGAAGGATGAATATCTTGTGCCTGTTTCATGGTGGGTTGAGAAGAATAAGGGGATGGTTCAATGCACACCTCTCTTGAGATAAAGTTACTATCATGCTTGATCTAATCAATAGAAAAATTAAATCTATCATGCGATTATCATTAAAGACAAAGGGATAGTTTACTGTAGGTAAAATAAATAATATGTGAAAATAAATTATGGAGAGGAGTTTTCTGTCTAGGAGCATGCCCTACACCAACAGCCCTTGGGTCTACCTCTCTTCTCCTAAAGAGAGGTAGGGATGTCAATTCACAGGGAAGAAGAGAGATAGACATAAAGGTTTCAATCGATTTGTTATTGGTTTTTTCTGTTCAGGATACAAATTGAAATTGAATTAAAACTGAATAATTTTCTTAACATCAAAACCAAATCATATTGAATTGATTCAGTTTTATTCGGTCCATGCATGGTCTCCATAATTCAGTTCAAATTCGATTTAAGTAGAAATAACCAGTTGAAACAAATAAAAATAGAAAGAAAATTACAGACCTCATTAAGATAGAGTCTCAGAATGTCAAATTTGATATATGTCAAACATTTATCGCACAATTCATCAAATATATACGATTGTAGGGTTTAATATGGTTTAATTTTGGCTTAGTTTGATTTATATGGATTACACTTTATTCAGATCGATTCGTTCAAATAAACAATTTTCAATATAAAATGGAAACCAGATTGAATCAAATGACTTTTCACCTTTCAAAATCAAAACAAATCAAAATTTTTTATTTTGACAATTCATCTGAGGAACAATTTTGCTCTTGTAACAAGCATTATGACAATACTTGGAGTCTCATGGGAATTTAGGACACTCTCTGAAGTTGGTTGGCTTGTAATTGAACCACATAATTCCTGCTAGGCTTCTCTCCTTTGATCTTTCTAGTACCATCTTTTTTTAAACAAAGACTTGGGCAGCCAAATTGGGACTCAACCTGGGAGTAGTGTAAAAAAAGAAAAAAAAGAAAAAAAAAAGGTTTCAAGTGATGATGAATCATCTACATCTAAGAATCCATCTTAGCTACCAAATCCAGGAGTAAGTGATATTTATTGAATTACAACCTTGTTTAACTAAGTTTAAAGCAAACTAGGCCTAAGAGCTGCAAATTTGAACATGCACACACCTCTTTAGATCACGGCTCTTTAACCCCATGTGAACGTTGTGTTTTTTTGTACTTATCCCCAAGATGCTGACCAACCAGATTAGATCACTCCTCTTTAACCCCATGTATAGTTCTAAAAGTTGTTTTGTTGTGGACTAATTTCTGTCTGACTTAAATTAATGTTTATTGTTAATGAAGAGCAATGGTTAATTCTGACTATTATGTTTTTCTTGAAATGGGAATGATTCTTTGTTCTCTGTTGATATTTTGATTGAGTCTATTTTAATGAAAGAATTTTGTGTGCCAATAGTACCATGTACTACACTATGTAGAATTGGTGCTTATAACTTAAGTCTTGTAAAGCACCGATTTATAACTGATTCTTATATAGAGTACCAATTTATTATTTGTTTAATTTGAATGTAGATTTACTTTTACAATGGAGTTTGATGATGGTTACAAGAGGCGAAGGAAAATCATAATCTTTGTGACGACTGCTGTTGTTATAGCAGTAGACCAGTATATAAAAAAAATATTTGAACAAAGAGCCATACCGTTGTGATCCCCTACGCGGTATTATTGAAACAGAGAGAATTATCGGTCACACTAATAAAACCTGTCGAGAACAAATAAGGTTAAGCAAGGGGGATTTTTTCAGTTTAAGTCATTTGATTAGGGAGAAGGGTCTATTGAGGGATAGCAGATCTGTGCAAGTGAATGAATAACTAGTTATGTTTCTACAGACAGTAGGACACAATGTTAAAAACCGCGTCATTGCACACAAGTTTGGACATTCTGGTGAGACTAGAAGTCGGTACTTTAACCTTGTATTGGGAGCAATCATTAAATTGTATCCGATACTATTGAAACCTCCAAGTGTCGCAGCGCATCATCGAATAACAAGTAATGAAGAAAGATTTTACCCTTATTTCAAGGACTGCATCGGAGCCATAGATGGATCCCATATCCCTGCGTGGGTGCATCTAAGCGACCATCCGAGGTTCCGTGATAGGAAGGGTGATATTTCCCAAAATATTCTTGCTGCCTGTGACTTTGACATGAAATATACTTACATTCTTTTTGGTTGGGAAGGGTCAGCATCAGATGCTCGAATCTTAAACAATGCATTGCACAGAGACGGTGACGGGAAATTGGTGGTGCCACGTGATAAATATTATCTCATTGATGCTGGGTATGCTAACCAAGCGGGGTTCTTACGGCCATATCGAAATGTTCGATACCATCTGAAAGAGTGGAGAAATATTGATCAATCACCAAGTGATAAAAAGGAATTGTTTAACCTGAGACATTCACAATTAAGAAATGTGATTGAACGTTCATTTGGCCTCCTGAAGTCAAGATTCAAGATCTTGAAAAACCAACCAGAATATCCTTTCAAAATACAAGCAAGAATTGTGTTGGCATGTGTGCTGTTGCACAACCACATTCTTACACAGAATAATGTTGAAGAAGAAGAACGATGGCTTGATGAAGAGGATGAAGAAGGTGAAGAAGATAGTACTAGTACCCAATCTACCCCTCACCAAGTAAATGATGATGTTGAAGATGATAGTTCTGATGGCAAGAATCATGTGCATGAGAATGGTGATTGGGATCTATTTCGAGAACAAATTGTTGACCAGATGTGGGCTGATTGGGTGGCAGACGATTTGTCCAACTCAGATTGAGTATTTATGAACTAAAATATTTGCTATTGATTAACTTCTATTTGGAATGTATTTCTGATGTGGACAATCTTAATTTTTTTTGCATGGTTTGGGATGACTGTATAACTTAAACATACTTGGTTCTAAAATTTTGTGTTGTGGGATGACTGTATAACTTAAACATACTTGGAAGCAAATTTTGTGTTGTGGGATGCATGTATGCGGACTATTAACTGAATTGCAATGCTAGGTTTATGGATTTCCCAATTAGTAATTGTTATTATTGCTTGGTTTAAAATTTTGTGTTGTGGGATGCATGTATGTGGACTATTAACTAAATTGCAATACTAGGTTTATGGATTTCCCAATTAGTAAGTGTTATTATTACTTGGTATTAATGAAATATACTCACATTGTATATGGTGTATTTTGTTAGTTTTGATGTGATGGAACCAACAGGAGATTCTAATAGTAAGTCACGGGACATTGCTTCATGGCCTAGTGCCGTTTCTCATTACATGTTGGAGTGTATATTGAAGCAGTACAAGAGTGGTAAGAGTGGAGATAATGGACTGAAAAAAGAGCAATTCATTGAAATTACCAACCAACTGAAAGAGAAATTATTTACTAATTACGACTGTGAACAAGTGAGAAACCACTTCCGGATTTGGAAGCAAAGGCTTAGAGCATTTGGTGACCTACAGAAGCAAAGTGGATTGGGTTGGAATGCATCTGATATGAGATTTGATGCTCCTCAATACTTCTGGAATGACTATAGGGTATAATGGAATTTTTTAAATTATAATTTCTATATAATTGTGTTTTTTTTTCTTACTTATAACATAAGCACATTGACATTGTCCTTTATATTGCTAGAAAAAAGAACAAAAGTATTAGAAGGAACATAGTGTGCTCCCAATGCACCTTGAAGTTGGAGCTTTGCTAAGGAAAGAGATGGCAACTGAGAATGATTCAACAGTCCCCTCTGAAGCTGCCACTGAAGTTATAATGGACGTGACAGGTACTCAGGTTGGGGGAATAGGGAACAATGATGGTGTTGACTATGAACCTATCGAAGAAGAAGAAAGTGTTCCTTCCACTCCCATTGGTAGTATCAATTGTTCTCGAGGAAGACCTCGTGGGTCCGTCAATAGTGGTATAGAAAAGAGGAAGAAGGTTGTAGCTGAAAAGGTGGTAAGTCCATTGAAATCGATTGCTAACTCAATCGAAAAGATGGTAATGAGTGAATCTCAGTCTGAATTTGGGAGAGCAATTATAGATGCTATTGATGCCATTCCAGACCTCAATTTCCATCAAAAGTTTAAGGCCAAGGAATATTTCATGGCCAAGAAGAATTCTGCCATTATCTTCTTGGAAACAAGAGTAGAAGATAGGCGAAATCTACTTGAGATGTACTTGCCAGAGATTGAGAAGAATTGAGGTGACAATAGGAAGTGTGAAGAATTCGAAGACAATGGTTTTTTGAATAGAAATTTGATGTGTTTGGTTGATGTAACTTGATATTATGTTAAGTCTGTGACAGTATTTTCTATGCATATTTCCTCTCTTGAAAATGTTTGTGTTAACTTACAGAAGACATTGAATGTATCCGCTTGTGCTATTGCGAAGTGTGATTACTGTGGTAAAGATTGTTCAATTTTCACTTTTAAGTCAGGGTAACATGTTGGAAGGAAATTTTTTAAATGTTCATTGAATTGCCCCTTCTTCATGTGGGTTGACCATCTTACGATGTGTGAGTGTGGGAACGGTCAATGTAAGGTCAGAACTGCGAAGACAAGTGCAAATTATGGTTGATATTTTTGGTGTTGTCCACAATCAACTGGGGTATGAATTTCTTAAATTTTTTTTTTATTTGTTTATTTTTTTTCAGATGTTTAAGATTTGAATGTTTATTTCCTTATATTCTTACAAGATGATTATATTTGCTACATAGGTTGAAAACAAAGGTTGTGGAATATTTGAATGGATATCAAATTCAAGCCCAAGTTGTTATACTTACCTGACTCCACCTAGGTCATTATGCTCGGAAACCTCAACTTCATTATCTCCTTCCCCTTCATCAGACTATATCAAAGGATACTTGAACGGTGCAATAAAAGAATCGGAGGGTCATACGAGGATATTAAGAGATGTTCTTGACACACTCAAGAAGCTTGATTTAAACAAAAATGTAGGATGAACTTTTTTGGAATTTTTTGGAAAACAAAAAGGCCGAAGCCATTGTAATGATAAACGTTTCATTATCCTTTTTTTTTATATATAGAAAGACTTAATTATCATTTAATAGTACTTGGATGAACTCAATACTATATTATACCTTTATATGCTTCTTCTCTCATTTGGTCCTAAGTACCTATATTACTTGTATAAGTTGTTGGAGACTATTGTTTCTACCCACTTTAAAGAAGATTTATCTCCATAATCCAAATCAAGCTCTAGTTTGGGCAATTTTCATATCTGAAGCATATAAAATTACTGCTGATCTGACCAACAGATCATGATTCTGTTTAGTTATGACTTAATTTCTCATATATAGAGGGTTGCTCTACCGAGGTTTGAAGGCCATCAATAATAGAGATGTTCATCAGTTAAAATTTTCACATATTACCATAAAAAAGAAAAAATAAAAAAAATAACCAATAAAGTACATGTGTGGAACAAATTTTGGTTTTTGGTTTTGTTTTTTGGATTTTTTTTTTAACCCAACAGAACATGGGTTCAAAGACTCAAGGGTAACCAAACAGTTTACACTCAGAATCAATGGCTAGAATCAAGGTAACCAAACAGTTTTTCACTCAGAATCAAGTGACAGAATCAGGGTAACCAAACAGTTTTCCACTCAGACTCAAATGACAGAATCAAGGGAACCAAACAGTTTTTTTACCAAAAGGTAATTATTCTAAAGAAACTCATTCATATGAGTTAGATCCAGAATCCTAAATCCTTAGAATCTGATCCAACGGATAATTCGAACCAAACGCCCCCTTAGAGTTTCAGATAAACTCAACTACCTAAAACTTTATCTTCTCAAGGGTTGAACCAGTCTTGTGGGTGAACGTTGTACAGAATAGTCATGTATTTAGTTGCTATTTTCTTATAACAGCTCCACAAAATCTGTAACGTACCACTTCTATATAACCAATGAAATCCAATAGAAGAAATGCGTTGGAATTCAAACGCAATACTCAGGGCCCGTTTGATTTTGTTTTTAGAAATGGTTTTTCCATTTTTCTGTGCTCAGAAACAGAAAAACATCGTTTTTTCTATTTGATTTTTTTGTTCTGTTTCACCTATTTATAAAATAAAAATTAAAATATATCTACTTTTGTTCCCAGAAACAAGAATGGAGAAATACCTTTTAGTTACTTTTCTGTTTCTTGAAACAAGGTGAGGGGAAAAAATCGTGAAGTCCCAAGTCCCGAGTCCCGACGCCCTACCCCCTCCTATCTCCCTGCAGCTCTCCACAAGCTGCAACTCTCCACAAAGCTCGGCGACCGTCTCTGCTCTCTCGCGAAGCACCGACGACCGTCTCTGCTCTCTCGCGAAGCACCGGCGACCGTCTCTGCTCTCTCGCAAAGCACCGGCGACCATCTCTGCTCTCTCGCAAAGCTCCAGCGATCGTCTCTACTCTCTCTCGAAGCTCAGCATTCTCTGCTCTCTTTCTCTCTGTCTCTCGTCAAGCAACGGAGAGTTGGAGCGACAAGTACGATCGTCAAGCTCAGGTATCATTTCAAGCACTAATTCACATATCTGATTTAATCTCTGTAACGTGGGGATTTGGGGGTTATCTTGTTGATATCTAATGGGTAATCTCTGGCCCTAATTTCTGATTCCTTCTAATTTGTGTGGATTTGAGGGTTGTCTTGTTGATCTCTGATGGATTTAAGTTCTCTGTTTGTTGTTTCCGTTGCTGATGTTGTTGCTATTCTTCCCTAATTCTTTGCTGGTTGAGATATTGAATGTTTTCTTTTCTTCCTGAATATTATTATTACTATAATGTCTCTGGATCAATTTGTAGATTGTAACGGTTGGTGGGTTACTTGATATTCTGTGGTCTTATAATCGAGGTGAGACTTGATTACCTGATTCCGGACTGATTGCAATTCTCACCATGGCCTAGCCGAACCTTCAGGCCTTACCAGGAGACCAAGCACTCCAACTGTTTGTGCTAAGGCCTAGCCAAAGCCTGATGTGTAACAGGGATCATTGGTGCACAATGCAAGATCTAACATGTTTATCATATCTCTTAAGTCAATGCAGACTACAGTTTAATTATGAAAAGCTAGCTTCTCTCTTCAATTCTCAAGATAGCAACAACTTCAATGGCTAATTCAATATACTAATCGTGATCAGTATCTTAATAAAAGAACCTGATTATACTGTGCAGCAATATCAGGAAGTTGGATTTTTCAATTATGTGCAGTAAATTACAAGATAATTGCCAAGGGCTAATATCTGTCCCTTAAGGTCTGAAACAGCCCTTGGCCTCTTAAGAATCAACCTCATGCATCCTTGTCCAAAAATTCAGTGGCTGACCACTTGGCCCAGTTCCTTGGTCCATATAACTGTTCCGATCAGCCAAAAGCCTGCTTTTGTTGGTGTGTCTTCGTTTTTGTTTTTAGAAAAATCATAAATTTGAAAATTGAGCATCTAAAATTAATTCACTGGCTTCTAATTTTAATTAAAGTTTGATATAGTTGATTCTTTTAGAAAGACCTTCATTTGTGCCTTTTATTCTTTATACCGTAAAAAATTAGAAAATGGAGAGTCGAAGGAACTAATAGTTTATTTTTTGGATGATACAGAGGGGGATGGGGGGGACAAGGTGAGGAACAGGGGACTTGGTGACAGTTTCTCACTCACTCACTCGGTCACTCCTATTAAGTATTTTTTGTTGTTGTTGTTTGTTATTCTTTATTATTTATTAATTCCAAGGAAAATTGGGTGGGAAGGGAATGGCTGGACTGGACAGTTTCACTTTTCCCTGCCCTCTTTTGCAGCTGCTGCTGTTGTACTACTACTTCTGCCCTTTTTTGAGTTTACCACCACCCTTTTTTTCTTCCCATGTTGTAGTACTATTGTGCATGCAAGCTAATTAAGGATAGTAGATGAACTTCCCCACAGAGAGAGAGAGAGAGAGAGACCCAAAGTCCCAAGTCCCCATGTGTCTTCTTCCCTTAGAAGTTAGAAGTCACTGTGAGGGAGAGAGACCATATTTTTACTTATTTTTCTGTTGTTTCCTTTGGTTGTAATTAAATGAGAGAGAGTTGGGAAATTAGTATTTTTCATACTAGATCAGTTGGATTGTGTCATAGCCATCTCCTTGCTGTCCATGTCTATGTTAAAGGAGTATTATTCATACTAGATCAGTTGGAGTGGACCTGGAATTTAGCTTTTGTTTTGATGTTGTTAGCTGAAATCTCAAGTGTAGAATTTCACAATCCCAGAGGCAAATGGACAATGAAAAAGAACAATTGCTTAAGTGTTGATGTTGGATTCGATCAAAGTGTTCTTATCTGGCATGTTGCAACAGATCTTTGTTACTATTATATCTTCAGTTCATTCTTCCTTTTATGGTGAACAATAGAATTGGAAAGACGAGGTTTCAAGACACTTGTGCCAGAATAAAATTGTTTTTTGATGTGCAAGAGGACAGAGGACAGAGGACAAAAGCTTAGCAAGCTTTTTTCTTTTGATCTTCAGAAGAAGAAATCACCAGTCAATGAAAGACAAGCACAAGCTTGCATTAGGAGGTTTCTTAGGTTGGATTCTCAAGTTCTGAAGGCAGAAGAAAGCAAATCTGTGCTATTTGATGCACATAGGCTAGCAAAATTGCTGCAAGGATATGCAAAGGAAAAAAGATGGAAGATCTTAAGTGGTGTATGGGTGGAGATGCTGTCATATGCTGCAAGTAATTGTAGTGGGAAGCACCATGCCCAAAGACTTTGTGATTCTGATATGGTATTAAGAGAGAGAGTTGGGAAATTAGTGATTCTGGATTCCAAGCATGCTCTTAGCATCAAAATCAAAATTGGCTGATGTCCTCCAAACATACTTCCACCTTCGCGATAAAGTACTAGTTCTCACTGCTTCTCTTAATGTCAACAATGATATAATGTGGCTCAAGGCCTCGTCTGGTAGATGGCTTATGTGATCCTCCTCTATTCCCTCGATCTCCTATTTTTTTTTTTCAAATTTTCAACAACATAATTATCTCTACTAATCTCATATTCTTAATATCAATATGTCCAGCTAAATAAGATGTAAAACAAAGTAAATTTATTTTTATTAAAGTTCTATTCCCTGCAATGTTTCAATATTGTATGAAATGATGGTAGGAATACTGTTGACCATATGGTAATTTGGAATACCCTGGAAATTCCATGAGATGGATGGAAAACTAACAGAAAATCTTCACATATTCTTTCAATGCATACAAGATTCATTGGCTTACTCTTTCCCTAATAGCATGCATAAAATCCTTTGAGAAAGTAAATGAATCTTATAAATAAATCAGTTAACTTCCTCCACGAAATATGAGAAGTATTAATATATATATTTTAGAATTACATGGTATTGCTACTGTTTCACTCACTTTGAAAATTTTGGTTATTTCTTTTGAGAGACTTCCTTTTGTCATTGTTGAATGCCAGTATGTGAATCTTCAATATGCATATCTGATTGTGAGCTGATGATTCTTGATTTTAACATGATTAATGTTTCTTTTATGTAGACAATATGTCATATAGTGGAAACCCTACTCCTGCTCCAACCACAACCACAACCACAATCCTTTGGAATGCTTCTGAATTGAACAAATTCATCAACTTAATGATTGATAATGTAAGGAATGGTCAGAAGTCCAACTCCACATTCAGTAAGGTTGGGTGGAATAACATTAAAGCAGGACTAGAAGCAACTTTCCAACGTCCATTTCGAAAAGAGCAGTTGCGTAATAAGATGAATAAGCTACGAGGTGACTATAATAGTTTCAGACGGTTGCTCGAAACTACGGGATATGGATGAGATTCAAATACTAGGACTGCTACAGCTGCAGATTCTGTTTGGGAAAATGCTATAAAGGTAATCCATTCCTTGAAGCAATAGTCAATGGATAAATACTTTTTTTTTTTGCCAATAGTGTATAATATCGATTTTTTTTTTTATTATAGGCAAATCCAAATTGGACCAAATTCCGAAAGAGTGGACTTCCATGGTGGCCAGAGTTGTTAGAGGTCTTCTCAGACTCAAGTGCTCGAGGAGATAGAGGAGTATCTCAGCATACTGCTGGGAAGCAAAAGTCCATTGACATTGATCTTGGTTGTGAGGATGAGAATGATACACACGATTCTTCTGAAGATTTAGTAGGTCTGGATGATATAGAGCCTATAGATGTTGACGAAGTGGTCAGTCGTTCTACAACAAAGCGGAAGCGTGATAGAACTATGTTAGTTGCTACCATTAATGTTAGTTGCTACCATTAATGATTTTATGTTAGTTGTTAGAGTATATGTTACGTAATAGAAAACTTTATGTTCTATTTACTTATGTGACATTTAAAAAGATATTCCCTATTGAATCTCTATCACATTGGGTTTTTTTATTTTAATCATGCATGATGTCTTCCCTTCTGTCAAAATTCTAATGGCATAACTGTAATTAATGATACATGCATAAGAAACCGTTTCTTGAAACAGAAAAATCAAACACTTTTTTGAGGTAAAAAAAATGTTTCTTGGAACAAAAACGAGAGAAACCGTTTCTGTTGTTTCTAGACACAAAAACGACTGAAACAAAATCAAACGGCCCCTAAGTACAGGAGAAGACATCTTGGTGGGTGTTGGGCAGTTCCAATCTGTGGAGAGGATTCAATAGAGGCGTCCTTAGACATCTTGGTGAGAGGTAGGGTTCGGTGATGCAGCAAAGTAGGAGGGAAGATGTGTGGGGCCGACCAGGGGATGAGAAAATGCAGAAAAAAAAGAGAGTGCTGATCACCCAATAGCCAAAGAGAAATTCTGAGGAGAGGAACCGAAGGATATTTGAACTCGAGCAGCCACCGGCTGTTGATGATCATCCAAATAGAGAAAAACTAGGAATAGCTCGTTGGAGCTTTTGTTTATGCTCTTGATACCATATGCTCAATTCTAGTCGACCAATACAAGGAAACCTAATCACATGTGATATCAATCTTGTTGAAGTAGAATTAGACTGCAAGTAAGAGTCCCTAATACTTGGGAAGTTAGTTGGAATTTGAGTGACGTCCAAGGAGAGAAGTAACGTCCAATATCCAGAGGAAGCCATCTTCTTTGTTGATGCCATCTCCTACATCTCCTTCTCTGGTATTAAATTGTTGGGCAGCTTCATCTCTTCCGAGAGCTCAGTTGGTTTCTTCTTGCATAACTCTTCGCCGTGGGAGATCTTGGCCTTTTCTTAGTATTTTACGATCATTTCAGAAGCCGTTGTTTTATACTTGCAGCTCTTTTGGGTATTTCTATGGATGGAAAGTATGAGATGGTGAAGGGATTTATATAAGGGTTGAGACGAGGACACTTGCCGGTTTTGGAGAGCTCCCTAGAAAGTCTGTTATACTTAGGTGATGGGAAATCCCTTCAACTAGAAGATTTTAAAGGAGAAAATTACAAAGCAAATGTCGCTCCACACAAGTCCATTGAACAGCTAGTGGGACCCACCCAAGTATGACTTAGGGGCCCACTGATCAGATGAGATCGCAGCCGTTTGTGAGCTATGTAGTTATGTGCAATTGAAAATGCTCATGTTGTTACCACTAATAAAAAAAAAAAAAACTACATGTTGGCATTTTCATAATTGATATTGGATGTGCATTAACGTATCTAAATGTAGATAGCATTAATGGTCCCTTTTTGTTTTTTTTTTCAATCCTTTATTAGGCATCTAAGTCAATCTTGGGAATTCAGCTCCTGGCCGACATGGTTATCTTCTTTTTCCCTTTAATTTTAGGAAGCTCTTTCTGTCAACAGTTTTATTTATATTTTTGGAGGAGAAAAATGCTGCTAGATTGCATAGTGTATACTAAGATCTCCCTATGTTTGTTTCTCGTCTATCTCTTATGAAATGATATATTTATCCCTTTTTGTGTGAAGAGAGAGATAGATCCAAAAGATACTAGCGTATGCTATGCAACTGGATAGGGAACTCAATTCCTTTTTGTTTAAATTGAAAGTTTATTTTCACATTAAAGGTTTATATATATATATATATAGTAAACTCTCATGTGCAAATGCACGTGTGGCCATTTGTATAAGTATCTAACAAATTAAATGTTTAGATGCTAATGGGGAGGGCAAAGAGAAAAAAAAAATTCCAACATGGGCATGTAATTGAACTTAGGTAAAATAATTCAGTACTATAGATGAGTACTGGTACAATATGAGAGCTCAACGTTTTAACCCTATAATTCTAATTATTCCATTTGAAAGTCCGATGCATATCTCCAATACTTGACAATCGCACAATGCTAATCAAAACACAAGAAAGATACCATGAGAGGCAACAGTAGCACAATGGAGGCTCGGAAGTTATAAGGGATGATAAATTTTCTTTCAAGAAAGTTTTTTGCTCAGTTCAGACATGAGATTAGTATAAGTATAAAAAGCATCAAGCAATTTCTCACAAATTTAAGCGTTGTTGTTCTATTCTCTTAAAAAAGGATGGTGGCTGCAAACATACTCTCAACAAATATTGAAGCTAAAGCATATGGGCAAATATCTAAAGAGTATATCCTTCCACTTAAGGGACTCTGATATGCCTTTGAAATAACCAATATCAATATTTTGTATTAGATGAGAATGAAAAGATCCCCACAACACAATCTCATGATGAAACTGCAGCAATGATACACACATTTTTTTTGTAGAAATGAAAGGCAGAATGAAGAGATAATGAATGTAGCAGAGACTCTAGATTTCATTGTAGAAGGGAGTTGAGAAAAAAAGGAGACAGTACACTCAGAGGAGAATGGAGCGAGAGTTTGCAAAAGCTGCTAGGGTTTTGGGGTCTGGGCAAGGTCTCGATGGACGCAATCTGCCTGACTGAGGGTGACAATCCCATCTTATATATTTTTGGTAGCCACAGCGTAGTCTTTCCCCTAGGCCTGCGGTGCGAACATGAAGTTCCTTTATCTTCTTTATCCTTTTTTTTTTTTTTTTTTTTTTATAGATTTTCAATTTGATTATTATGTTATCTATTTGAGGGTGGGACATGAAGAGTAGAGAGAAGTTTTTGTGTTGTTTTTGTTAGATTCTTCCAATTTTACAAGGTTGAAGATATTATCGGTGTCGTTCTGAATGGATTATCTACTGATTTGGATTTGCGAAGAATTTTTTTTCCCTCCCTTCTTTTCTGGAATTATTTCCTAGATGGATTTTTTTTTTGGGTGGGGGGGGGCCTCTCATGTTTGAATCCCTATTAGAATGTGTGACATGATGTTCCTTTTTCTTCTTTATACTTTTTTAATAGAAGTAATTATATGATTCAGGAAGGTGGAATTGATCTCAAAGATGTAAAGTCACAGCAATGCAGAGAAAGCCGAGGTTTCTTGCCTCATGGATATTATTATTTCTTGAGAGAACTATCTAAGAAATAAAAAATAGCGCAATCCCATGTGTCATCCCAAGTGTTTAAAATTGGTTTGAAAGTCCAAGAAGTTACCTTAAAAAGAACTAGTGAAAAATAAATGGGGAAGTCATTAGTCCACATGATTTTGCACCCAATTAGAAACATTATCCTTTAGGCTCCATTTTTTTTTTCGCTAGAAAATCATTATATTAAAATGAAGAAAAATGGGAAAAATTAACAGAGTTACATCCAACTGAAAAAATCGATTGAAGCAGAAATAAAATCGGTGCCCTGACCCCCACCTTCGGCATTGCCATCAACAGAGGAAAGAGAAGCACACTAATCAAATCTATAGTTTGGTTTGCCCTCGGCATCTCTTCTTATAAGATCCTTAATGTGGGCAGGGAAATCGATATTTGTGGCTGATATCCCTGTCTTGGCAGCATCTCTAGCCAGGTAGTCGGCAATTGAGTTCGCTTCTCTGAAGTTGTGAGTTATTTTCCATGTGATACTCTCCAAATATGGTTGCAGAAAGATCCATCTCTGCAAAGCAAACCATGGAATTTTCTTTTGCTGGATAGAGATTGCAACAACACTAGAATCTGTCTCTACCCACAGACATGTAATGCCCAGCTCCCGAGCTCGCATAAGCCCCACCATAAGGCCTTCGACTTCAGCTTCGAAGACTTCCGAGACTCCCATAAATATTTTATAGGATTGAAGAACGCCTCCCCTGTGATCACGAAAAATCCCGCTTGCACCTGCGCGACCTGGGTTCCCCCTTGAGCTTCCGTCGAAATTCAATTTAATCCAATTTACCTCGGGCCTGCACCAGAAAACCTCTAAGATCGATTGAGGGGGAGAACGCTGAATCGGAATACCAAGCTTCCTGCAACAAATGAGATCAGTCGTTGTCTTAACTTCACCTTTGGTGCGAGGCTTAGCGGACTGTATATCCTCTAGAATCATCTGCTTCAAGTATCTTGCCAGTCTTGCCTTGCCATCATGCCTTCTATTATTTCTTTCGCGCCAAATATGATCAGCCATTGTTAGTAACCCCATGATCCACGCCTTTTTGCAGCAAACAGATTTCTGTTTTCTTCTCCACCATTTGAGGAAATCGGCCATGGTTCCAACTTTCTTCCATGGCACATTGAAGCACCCACAAAAAAAGAGCCATATATCCTCTGAGTAGGAGCATTGAAGGAAAATATGAGTCAATGTCTCAGCCTCCATTCCACATAAGCTGCATTTAGAGACAAGGGCTATGCCCCTCTTCTGGACAGCGTCATCTGTAGGGAGCTTGTCATGCACCATTCTCCAACCAAAGATAGACACCCTGGGCTGCACCTTTTTGCCCCAAATTAGAGAGAACCATGGCACTTTCGGGTTACGGATCCTAATATCTTCCCAGGCAGAATTAGAGTTGAAAATCCCATCAGAAGATAGACTCCACAGGCACATATCTTCACAGGTATAAGAGGGAATTTTAATAGTTCGAATTTTCTCAAAAATATCATGCAGCAAAGGGGAAATAGCATTTGGCAATTTCCATTTGAAATTGTCAATGAAGTCACTGACCTTTCCCTTGTAGTGAAGACTCGACTCTCCCTCCAGGCCAACTAGCTCTAGGATGAATTTTCCGCCCAACCATTTATCCGACCAGAAATTAATGCTTTTCCCATTTCCAATCGTCCAGGCTTCTTTGGAGGCCACGAACTCCCACATCTTCCTAAAGCTAGGCCAAATCGAAGAAGGCTTATAGGACTTTTTGAAGGAACCATCACCCCTCAGGAATCTCGCCCTTAAAAAATTGCATGCTATGGATTTCTCAAGCTTGACCCTCCAGACCATATTACAGAGCATGGCTTTGTTTATGTCTCTGAGCCTTCGCAGCCCCAACCCACCTTCATCCTTAGGCCTACAACACAGATCCCATCTGACTGATATTTTTTTTGCAGTATCAATCTCACCTGTCCAGATGAAATTCCTCATCCACCTCTCCATTGTTGCAATAAGGGATGAAGGCCACCAATATACGGCTGAACTATGGTTCATCATTCCCAAGATCACAGAGCGGACCAAGTCCACTCTTCCAGCCATGGACAAAATCTTCCCTTTCCATCCTGCTTGTCGCCCTTTAACTTTATCCAGAATGGGGATTAGCGACTCCTTTTTCACCCTTCCCTTAAAGATCTCGACCCCCAAATAGCGGGTGGGGAAGTGACAAATGGAGATACCAAGCTCTTCCACAATGGCTTGCTTTCTAGGGGCAGGAACAGATCCCAAGAAAAGCTTGCTTTTGTCTAAATTTATTTTTTGTCTGGAGAAGCTCTAGTATTTAGAGAGAAAAATATGGAGATTTTTAACATACCTGATGGATGCATTTGAGAAGATAAATACGTCATCGGCAAATAGAATATGTGTAGGGATAATAGCACCACGGGGACTCGATAGAGCTTTAATGCTATTATTGGCTAGGAGCTCAGATAAGCCTCTACAAAGAACCTCTTCAGCAATTATAAACAGCATCGACGAGATCGGATCTCCTTGTCTCAGACCCTTCTCCACACCAAAGTATCCAACAGGGCCACCATTTAGCAGAACTGATATTCTGGCAGAAGTAAGGATTTGATGGATCCAAGAGATCTATTTTTCAGAGAAGCCCAATCTCCTCAGAACATGGAAAATAAAATTCCAAGAGATGGTGTCGAACGCCTTCTGGATATCAATTTTTAAACCCATACCTCCTCCTCTCGTGGATGCAAACATCATGTTGGCCAGCTCCGAGGCCAAAGATATGTTAGAATGAATGATCTTCCCTTTCTGGAAGGCCCCTTGCTCCTCAGAAATAATTTTTGGAAGAACACACGATAATCGTATAGCCAGAACCTTTGATATTATTTTGCAAAAAAAAATTTCCCATGCACAATGGCCTGAATTTGTCCAGGGATAGTGCTCCTTCAAATTTAGGAATCAAGACCAGAAAATTATTATTAATTCCGTAAGGCATGAAACCGGTTCTGAAAAACCATCTGATAGCCTTGCACATCTGAAGATATGATGTCCCAACATGATTTATAAAAAGCTCCAGGAAATCCATCTGGACCAGGCACACTATCTGGATCAAGATCCCACACCGCACCCTTGATCTCAGTGTCAGATGGAATACCATCTAATCGACCTCTATCCCATTCTTCCAAAACATTTGGAATGCATTGCAATAAATCCATGTGATTGGTCAGGGGAATACCTTTGTGAAAAAGCTCATAATATCCGTGACGTATTCCTTGATCTGCGCTTTATCAGAGATCAGGGTCCCATCATCCATCTTCAGAGATTTAATAGAGTTCTTCATTCGCTGCATCTTCACTGAGATGTGAAAAAGTTTTGAGCATCTATCTCCTTGATCCCTCCATCTAGAACGAGATTTTTCAGCCCACAATTTCTCATAATTTTGCATGGCCTTCAGGTTTCTGGTCTTTGCATCAACTTCTTTTGCATAAATTGAGTCGCTTATCCGATCTCTGTCAATTTCAGCCTGGATCTCCTCCATGCATTTTTTTGCCTCCATCATCTCCAAATTAAAAGTTCATCTTGGTAGCCATTGATTATTTCACCAAGTGGGTAGAAGCTCAAACCTATGCG
>NW_024869055.1:0-3289 GCF_013358625.1 Macadamia integrifolia
CACACACACTCTCTCTCTCTCTCTCTCTCTCTCTCTCTCTCTCTCTCTCTCTCTCTCTCTCTCTCTCTAATATTAGTTTATAATAATAATTTCTTTCTTCATAAAAAAATTATTTTCTTTATTTAATTCTAACACTCGCCACTTCTCTAAGATTTGCACGCCACTTTCCATTAAAAAAAATAAAAATTCCAATCCCCACCCTACACTTAAAAAGATATGCATTATCCTATTTTTAGTTACCATGATATTAATTTACTATCCTATTTATAAGGTTTTACTCATTAATAGGTACTTCGGAAAATTCAAGATCAAAGACTCAACTGAAACAATAACCGTGACAATCTTTGAGGAACTTGAAACACTAATAAGATGTTCGGCAATTGAATATGCAACATCATCAGAAAAGGTATAAATATTGAATGTTAATCTGATTTTAAGAATTATATTAAATTAAAATAATATATTAATATATAGTGATAATAACAAATTTATTTTCATGTGTTGCAGTACAAACAAAAACTGGATGTGTGTCTATCAAAGAACTATTATTTCTACTTCAAAATGGATTCAAAAAATGATGGAAGTCGAAAATCAAAAAGCATTGTTATAGATATCATGAAAGAACGAAATGTGGATAAAAAAATAATCATAGATGTTGAAGAAGATGAAGATAAAAAAGAAAAAAAATAAAATAAAATAGAAAAAGTTAAGCTTATACCATTTGATCTTTATTCCAAAACAATTATTATTTGTTACAGCAAATATTCATGCTTTCTTAAATAATTTTAAATTTTAAAGTTATGTTACAAATGTAGGAGACTTACATACTTTATTTTAAATAATCTCTCTTCATCTCTATAAATTTAAGTTATTGCATTCTCTCTTTATCTCTATAAATTTTAGTGGACAATCTTTCTCTTTCACACACACGACGTAAGAGAAACAAATGAAACTTTGATTTAATATTACTCATTTATGTTCCCACATGCATTTTCATCTCTCTCTCTCTCTCTCTCTCTCATAACGTAAGAGAACAAATGAAGCTTTGAATTAATATTACTCATTTATGTTCCCATGTGCATTTGCATGTGTATTTCTTACTAGTATATATATATATATATATATATACATACATTCATAACAGCAAGATGCCAATTACTCTAACTTGACTTGGTCAGTAGATCAAGTCCCTTTCACGACGCATCTAAGTCATAGAACTATTAGTATTTTTCATGCTTTTCAAAAAAGTTATGGCTCCCTTAAGCCCCATTTTGGCCCTTCTCTATGGGTCCTTTTCTCGACTCATTTGGATCCCTTGTATTGCTCCTAGCCACACAAGGGAAGGGGGGGGGGGAAGGTGGGGACGACTGACTTTTCTTTACCAACTATGGATTAATTTGAGTCTTGAACAGATCCCAATCTAAAAATAGTGCAAGTAATCAGTACTTTCCACTAATCACATTGTTTAACTTTTTTTTGCTAAACGATGGGTATCTAAGCTTTCAACCCGACTAATTCCACAAACCCATATTGACCCCACAACCGCGTAGACGGGATCATACCGGAGTTAAATGAGAACCATCCAATTTTCACTGAAAGCAGTGAAGAGCACTAAACACCCCCGTGTGAATGACCCCAAGGAAGTAAGAAGAGTCAAACTCAGAACCACATCATCAACCAACTGGAGAGAGATACTATTTTACCAAAAGAGATGCAAGAAAATCACTTGTACAATATAAATACATAGCCCTTTAAGCACACAAACTTGTACAAGACAATAGGAGAACAAAGCCAAGTTCAAGTCAGAAGACGACACTCCATCCAGGAAAAAAAAAAACAGGAAGGAAACATTACATATCCACAAACAGGCCAACATAGTAGTGTCTACCCTACCTTTCTCTACTGTATAAGGAGGCCTCGGCTGCTAAAATAGTACTATCGGATAGTCCATGAAGGGGTTCTCACGACCAAGGTAAACATCACTGTACGGTGTTGCTTCAGCTGGGAAAGCGGCTAAGAAAGAAAATATAGAAAATTGCAATGCTCAGTACCTATAGTCATCATCACCATCAAAGATCATGAAATTGCTACTCCTGGATGCCACCCCTTTATCAGTCTGCAAAGCAAAATCATGCAAAATTAGTTCTTTGTAGAGTCATCAAAATGTTGAGTATGATGAGGAACTAAGAGGGAAACAGATATTAGCATTTCCTCTCTTTGTTGTGGGGGAAAGGGGGGAGGGGCTTTGTTATGCTTCTGACAGCAAAGAAAGAAATGAGTAAGGGATGGGGCAGAAGGAAATGGAAAGAACCCTCCAACCATGGTTTTAAGTATCTCCGATACCGATACGATACCCTCCGATACGTATCTTAAATTTAGCAGACCGATACGATACACATCGATACGATACATGAAATTTTTAAAATCCTTTCGTATCGATATATATCATACAATACATACCGATATGCATCAATACACCACCAATACGCATCGATACGACATGATATGCCTCGATACGACTATGAAAATTATAAAATTGAGGTAAAATGTACGTTTCGGTATGTATTGATTCGTATCGGTGAGTATCTGTATGTATCGATCAGTACGTATCGGTATATTGGCACGTATCGGTGAGTATCGATATATATCGGTACGTATCGGTGAGTATCGGTATGTACCAATACAGTGCGCTATGGTCATATAATGGGCAAGATGGGTAATTTTTCAGAAAAACACGATTTTTTGAAGGGTTTTTGTTCCAAAGTTACTGTTAGCCATATTTCTCTCTAACTAAAGTGGAAATCAAGGTTGGGAACAAGGATTTTACATTTATGGGGCAACTACAAACCTTGAATTCTTAGTACGATACCCTCAATTTAGTGTTTATGCATAATACATATTATCAATAACTTTTTTTAACAAACTCTTTATGCAAAAATGTTTAAAAAAATGTTTCCTATCTATTTATGTGTGTATCTTTAGCGTATCTTAGTGTATCTCTGATACGATACGATACTCTTCGATACGTATCTTAATTTTAGCCGACCGATACGGTGACCGATACCGATACTTTAATCCTTGCCTCCAACTTTCAATGTATACAACATTAGTGATGTTTTGTAAATTCAAAAGATTCTGTTATTAAATCCTGCATACACAAATTATCCAAATTGCCAAATTGTGTGGAAACCTTTCCATTGAAAAACATGTAGAGTTAGATCATCAGAAACAGTCAATTACCCAACTTGTACTGAAGTTCTTTTGTTTCCCCCCACCCCACCCCCCCCAA
>NW_024869055.1:3343-23094 GCF_013358625.1 Macadamia integrifolia
AAAAAAAAAAAAAATGCCCCAAAGAATTTTTAGTCTGTCATAATTAAAGCTTCGTGAGTGATCTTTTTGCCACAAGATATAGGGATTTAATACTGAAAATATTGAAATGGAGACAGGTAGCCTGAAGAACTGAAAACATCCTTAACTGCTAACTCAGCATCCATGGGTTAGAACTGAAATGTTATTGTTATCCCTTTCTGTTTTGTAGCAATAGCAAGCAAACTTAAAACATGCTCACATTTTCAAGCAAAGAAATTAATGGCAAACAGATTCATCACAGCAATGGCCCCATATAAAAAAAGCGTGCAATTTTTTCACACATGATTCAACTTTAGTTCGTATTGATCAGAGTTTTATGGATGGTAACAAGTTCAATCCCAATTCGTCAGGTCCTAAAAGATGAGGAAGCATGTTGTCAGGTATACCATAGATGGGAAGCTCCACATCTACACCCACATGCTCAGTGTCATAACTCAAACATGGGGGTTTCTCTGCTGGGTTTCCAGTGGGGCCAGGATTCAAAAGTTATGAGGGATGCAAAGCTCATGCAACAGCATCCTAACATGGTCGGGGTGGTCTCACATCTTGCAGGTAGTGACATCCTCAGAGAAGATTCAGTTTCAATTCAATCACAATTTAGCATAATTAAACAGATACAAAGAATGGAGAACTGATGCAGAACAGTTTGTGAAGCCAATGCACCACCCCCTCTCCCAGGTTAAAGAAATAATAAATAGTGTTTGAGTTCATCAACCAGAGTTGCCCATTAATGGACCATCATCACGTGTGGCCATAAACCTTAACGTCAATCAGTTGATCTTAAGAATCAAACAGTGAATTTCTCTTGCACTGGCGCATATACTGATGAGCAGACCAAAACAAAGCAGTTTACGGGAAAAATGGATGGTTATGATTAACCAAATTAATTGGTACCTATTCTGGTTAGAAAAGACATGACCCCAGAGTGATTAACCAAATTAATTGGATGGTTATGATTCATTTCATTTCCTAAATCAATTTCTTAGCCTCCCCCTCTTCCTCTCACCACCAACCTTAAAAAAATAAATAAATAAATAAAAAAAGAAAACGAAGAAGAAGAAGAAGAAGAAGGAGAAAGGACAAGGAGGGGATTTTCCAAATTAGCTTTTCAGCTTTACTAAACAGGTTGAAACAAAACTCCTAAACTCGATCAGCACCAATCATCACTAAGGAAGAATCCTGATTCATAATTTCCACAACTACTCTCAAAGACAATAAGAACAAAAATTTCGGATTAATTCATGGTCATCGAGCATACCCTATTAACGAGCTTCTCAAATGCTTCTGTCCCATTCTGTTCAATGTATTTCTCCGCAGCTGTCAGAATGTCATCTGGCTTACTGAAAAAATCCTTCTTCCGTGGGATGTACCAGATATTTACTGTTTGTGGGTTCACGAAGAAAGGTCTAACGAAATGCTCATATACATATGCAGCCCCACCGAAGTAAGGCAAAACCAACCAGCAGCTGACAATCAGTTTCGCGTAAGACCAAAAAGGGAGCCTGCCATAGAGATGAAGAAATTTGAGTCTCCACTTGGTAGATATCAATATGTGTTATGTTCAGAAAATTTTCTGGCAAGGCAGTGCCCCTCTTGATGGTTAAAGCATGCAGGATTTCTCAAAAATAACAAGATATTAAGAACCAAATGGCAGTTAAATCTTATAAATTGAAAGAACTTGCCATATGTTCAAATAATTTCTAATGAATATACAAGCAAGATTTAAAATAAATAAATAAATAATCAAAGAATATATGCAACAATAACAAATTTGAGAGGTATTTCACTTTTCCATTGGAGAAAGGTCCATTCTTTTGTTTTTAATATGGCGATAGGAGTAACAACCTAGTAACTCCAAGATGCGGGGAAATGAATAACCTCAAATTTTGCACTTCAATCTTCTGGTTGAAAAAGTATCCAGCCTTCCAAAAGCCAATTCAAGATCGAAATAATGGCGTGAAAGTTATTTAACCATCAAAACAAACCTTGATAAAGAAAATTTACCACTCAATAACTTTAGCAAAGGTGAGCTCGAAGAGGGTGATCATGGAATAGAGAACCCAATATGTGAGCCATTGCTGATCATCTATACGAGATTTGGTCTCAATTGCTCTAATTGAAGCATATCTGTCAACAAACCAAACAATAGAACCATAATTTGAGTATCCAAATTGCCTGCATTTCATGTAAATGGGAGAGGAGAGGAAATCCACTTACAGAGGGTAAGCCAGAGTAACCAAAGGCCTGTGGATCGAACAAGATAACCAAGTTATAAATATAATCGAAAAGGGAAAAACCAAGCAGCCATTGCTTTTTCATCAGTAAAGCAAATTCCAATTTAAAAACGAAAATAGTACTCGAAGCTTCTGCATTACAACACATAATTCAGCTTCAGCATAAAACAATGATGACAATAAATAGGATTGCCAGAATTCAACAATGCCTTCGTTTCCAAAACCGAGAACCTACCCCTCCCCCTTCCTTCTCCAAAAAATAGAAAATAAAAATTAAAGGAAACAAAAAAGGGTTTAATCCATAAGAATTTTGCGTAAATTTACAGAACCAAAGTTTCAGCCGGAAATGATGGAAAGAATCTTATTAAAAAAAAAAAATAATAATAATAATAATAAGAACAAGACTTAAGTTACTGTTTTTGGGAAATGTGGTATAGAAGCCATACCCAGCAAGAACATCAAAGTTCTTCGCCACCACCTTGAGAAAACTCCCAGATCCCATCTCTTTGAATTTCTTCTCCACCTGAGCTTCTGATCTGAAACTCCTACAAGTGAGATTTTCACAGTCCCGAAAAGTATAAACTAGTACGAGTGAATTTGAGTCCAGACTTTTATTTTTATTTTTTATGTCTCCAGAGTCCAGACAAGAGTGTGAAAGGAAGTTAAAGAAGGCAATAAAGCTAAAGGAAGGTTAAAAAGCAGTGCTACCCTGGTCGCAAGGATTAGCTAATAATGCTCAATGTGAAACGTGTCACGCACAAGGGCTTCCAAATCTTCTAATTAGTGGTCCCAGAAAATAGATTTCAGTATCAGAAATGATCAAGGTCGGATTAACCATCTGATTTCCATCAACCTACAACCTTGGATTCTTTCCCCAGCTACCCGCCCCGCGAGAAACAAGAACAGATTAATTATAATATTTAGTGGGATGTAAATAACGCTTAAAGTCGTAATTAATTGTTGAGGAAATGAGATCTATCCATCCATTCCAGTCTGGCCACGATACTTCTTGGACGTTTTTTCAATAAAAATAAAATAAAACAAATAAAAGATCGAATTTCGCTCCATCCACTGGGAAGCCTCGCCACTCGAAAGAGGCTGGGAGGGAGGAGGGGCTTCCGACCCTTCGATCAAGCGGCGATGGAAAACTTTTGGTCCAACAAAGAATGATCAAGGGACACAAACACACACATAAAGCGGAAGCGGTGTACGTATATACATACGGATAGAGGATTGGAACTCTGATATGTTGTGCATGAAATACGTGTTGCGTTTTGGCTCTGGAATCAGGTTTCCAACCTACAAGCTGGCTACAGGACCGGCTAACACGAAGACACTGATCAAACCCTGCCAAAAAAAGTTGCAGATTCTGTAGAAAAAGGCCCGCAAAGCAAGGAGCAAGTTGTAGTTAATTATTCTCAGGAAAAATATCTCGAAGAGTCCATTAATTTTTTTGGTTTTTCCTATACTCACATACTAATTAAATTTATCCTGAGAAGTTGTCCTATACTCACATACTAATTAAATTTCAGTAAAATAGATTTTATCATACAGTAGAACAAAGTAAGAGATAATTTTCCTTCACCCCGGGCCAAGGGAGAGTCTCTTGATTGAAGGGTTTGAATGGTTTGCAGAGGGTAATGGAGAATAGTGGGGTATTATTAACTTTGTATATTATAAGGATGAAGCATTTTATGACCTTAGATGTATCAACTTTTACTTCCCTCATAATGGAGATAATTTTTTTAATAAAATAATAAAAATCGAGAGAAAGAGCATTATCGGGTTACATGGTCACTACGCCAACATTCGGATCTGTGTAAGTGCTTGCTTCCACAATCATTCAACCAAAGAGGTAGAGACAGGCAAAGACATCTTAATGCAGCACCTTGTGTCTTAGATAGAGGGTGCAACCAGGTAGAGATCTTTTCTTCATGAAAAGTTTAGGACTAATTACAGAGTGCATAGATACCGGGGGTGGATATTCATGGGAGACTATGCCATTACAAGGGAGATGAATGATTAAATTTGCATTTCAAAATTTATGTATATATTGTCAATCCAAAGCATCCACGACATGCAGATATTCAAATATTAATTAGAATCACCAAATCTTTCTTCCATGCAGTAAATTTAGTCATGCCCTTCTAGAATTAAAACTTTTTGAATTTATCGGACCCAAAAAACTTATGAATTATAAAACATTATGGCACTTCATTGGAGGATTGTTAGGGAATGCATCTACCTCACAATCAATTTAGTTGTGTTACATGGAAAGATGATTTAGTAATTCTACCCATTGAATAACTAGATCCCTATTCAAGGTCGTATACTTTAATTAAAGAAAAAAAATATATTTGTATGGTGATTTGGACATCAAAAAATAGACAAAAGAATAAGATAAAAAAAAATGAGGGGGAAGAAGGGATTCAAAACGAAAGAAGAGATCCTTCAATCAATACTTCTCCTTCAATGAGAAAAGAAAAAAGGAGTGAATTAATGGAGGAAAGCCCTTAATCAATCCTACCCTTCAAAATGGGATCATCTGATTTGAAGCGGGAAGTGACCTATTTTTCGAAGGAAAGATCCTTAAAATGACCAAAAAGTGCCCAAGGAGGGAAATATGGGATTTCTCTTATAACAATAAAAGTACTTTTATCTCCAAGAACATTACCATTAAATATTTCATTATTAGAGAGAAACTTTGGAAAAATGGGATTCCTCTCATAACAATAAAAGTACTTTTTGGCTCCAATAACATTAATATTAAATATTTTCTTTGTTAGAGAGAAAGTTTGATTGTCACAAATTTCTTTAGAACACATTACTACAAATAATATGATTTTTGATCTACTAAGTAAGTCCCCGAGAATTACTCAAGGTGCGCGTAAGTTGGCCCGAACACCTTAGTTAAAAAAAAAAAAAAAGTCTACTAACTAAGGTTTTATTCTAAAAGTTTTTCAGGAGCATGTTACTATTATGAAATTAGTTGGATCATTTACGGTATTTTATTAATGAGAGTTTCTTATTGATATTATTGATTGCTACTACCTTTCTGAATCTCATTTTATTCTTAAACATTTCTATGCATCATTCTTGTTATGGTAATGTATTTATTATGTGTGCACACGAGGCTATTTTTCACCTTTTGGTAATTAAATTTATATAATATATTTATTTCATTTTGAAACTAAAGTTTTTGAGGATACACACATTTTTTTAATACTAGAGCTGTGAGTGCGCGTTTATATCCTGCGTAAGGAGTTTAGTTCTACATCACTCGTGGATCCCCGTCTATGGTCTTATATCAGTCCTTGGGCGCCTTCTGTAGATAAGCCGGTTTTGAAATAGAGCAAAGGGCTAAATCCAGAGTTGGTATCAAAGTCGGGCGAATCGGGGGAAGAGTGAGTGCGCGTCTATCTCCTGCGCAAGGAGTTTAGTCCCACATCGCTCGTGGATCCCCGTCTGCGGTCTTATATCAGTCCTTGTGCGCTTTTTCTAGATAAGCCGATTTTGAAGGAGAGTAAAGGGCTAAACCCAAAGTTTAAATTGACGAAGTGTGCTAGTATTTTGGGATATTCAACCCAATCTCAATGGGTTCTCATAGGTGAAGCAAACGTATTTTAGAAATTGTCATGTTAATCACTATTGCATTTAACTTTCATATCACACTTTCAAACTATACAACTCAAGTTGGCGAATTTACAAATTCTTTGATGTGTTTGATCTCATATCTTTTCAGATGCAATGATTTGTACAATTGGATTTTTTTTTTTTTGTCTCATATGGACCAAGACATTGCTTAAGGTGCATATTTTGTTCAACACTTCTTGTTTATAACCACCTTCTATTTGTCTAATATGTAAAATTGTTTTAATAAAAATTTTCAATTCTAAAACCAATGAAATACGATGCCCAAGTTAGACGTTGTGAGGTTATTTTTTGATGGGCTATCATAGTCCTTGCTTTGTTTTATAAAATTATTCTTTTTTTAAGAAAAAAATTATTCAAATAAAATACAAGTTGAAAATGTTGAGGTTTGATGTCCTATTTTTTTTCTTTTTTTTATTCATAGCTATATAAGCTATATTACTTAGAAATAGTACCAAGTAGTTGTTAGGCTAGAGACAAAAAATAGGGCAAGACATAAAATCAGCAACATCCAAAAACACAGGAATGGCACTCCATGGCCATGATTTGGTACTATCATTTCTTAGAAGTTCTCATAGCTCCTCAACATCACTACAAATTTCATCCACCTCCCATTCTTCCTCGTTGGCTTGCTTCATCCCCTGGAGAAAGCTCCTAGCTGATGCATCTATAGTTCTTCCTGTCATCATGTAATTAGAAGGAAGTAAGACACATTTTCCTTTAGTTACAGGGTAACATCCCATCCAAAGATGTTATTATAGGGATCGGTGATCCTAGTGCATATAAGTACTTTGTAAATAAAAAAATAAATTAATTAATTGAAAAAAGGGATCTTTGGTATTTCACATGGTAATGAGTTAGGTAATATCATATGTTGTGTGGGTTGGATAGGAATTCCAATATTCCACTTGTTGTAGAATGGTGTGAGGATTAGGTTTTTTATGACTAGGAGAACCTGATTTTTATGTTTCCAAATGTAGTAATACATAATAATAAAGACAATAAAGAAAAAGTGCAAATTATTAGCACGTAAAGTATGTGAAAAAAAAAAAAAACATAATGAAGGTCATGAAATATGGACTATTTAAAAATTCAATTCTAAGACCCAGTGGACTACCTGCACAGATTCTCTTGGTGAACTCGTAGGATAGGAATAAAGGCCATCCAATCTCAAAATGATTGTGGCAAAAGCCACAATAAGGATCAATATCCACCCATTTTCTCAGAATGTCTTTTGTAAGAATCTCTCATCATGCTGATCTCAAATAAATAAATAAATAAAAACTTAAATTTTGGAAATAAATAAAAACTTAAATTTTGGATGCACTTTGAGTTTCTCAACAATTGCCAGCAATGTGAGTATGAATATAACAAGAACATCTATTTGAGAATCCACTAGAGTTAGTAAAGATATTGCATTTGAGAAATTTAGTAGCTATTTTAGGTAAGAGGGAACCCTTCTTTGAGAGGTGACACCACTATTTGTTATGTTCAAGGGAAATAGGGATTTGAAGAATCTTACTTGTTATGGAAAGAGGGAGTAAAGAACTTAAAAGACTAACATTCCAGGAATTCCCCAAATAAAGTCTTTGACCTTCTGTAAAGATGGGGGTGGGTTGCTAGAGACGGGTAAATTTGCAAGGAAAAAACTTAGGAATGGATTTAATCCACGGGCCACTCCAGAAATTTATATCATGTTCATTCCCAATTTTTAAGAAAATCATTTCTTGAAGGGTAGGAAGAATACTCACAGTACCATTCTATTTTATTCAAGGTAATATGATCAAATATTGACCTATTGTGGAAGTATCTAGCTTTTAAAATATGGGCCCATAAAGAGTACTCACTGTTAAGGAGCTGCCACCCAAGTTTTAAAAACAAGGCCTTGTTTTGGGTTTAGAATCATGAATCCCAAGTCGTCCCTGACATTTGGGTAGGGAGATCTTGTGCCAACAAGTGAGATGCAATGTTTTATTTTTATTCATGTCTCCATTCCCGAAGTGTAGGTAAGTCGAGTCTAACTTCCTGCAAATGGTTTTAGGGATAGAGAAACATGACAGTAGGTAGGAAGGAATCAAAGATAGGGAAAATTGGACTAAAATCGTTCTTCTTGCAAAAGGGAGTAGATTAGCATTCCAGAAACCAAGTTTTTTTCTCAACTCTTTTTACCACATGGTTGAAAGAGTAGCACAAGGAAGGAATAAACTAGTTCCTAGGTATGAAGTATATCATTGCTCATTTTATTCATTCACAAGTGTCTGCTTAGAGCCAATTGAACGTCATAAGGTACATTGGAACTAAAATCCAAACCACTTTTATCACAGTTGATACATAAGCTAGATATGTTTGGAAAAAGATCTAAGATACATTTAATAGTAGAGATATCGTCAGGATTGGCTTTATAGAAAATAAATGTAACATCAACAAAATATAAATGTGAGATTTCAGAAGCATGTCTAGAGATCTTGATGCCTTCGAAAATGTTAAGATCTTTGTAAGTGGTAAGAATGCGAGATAGACCATCCATAGCAACAATAAAGAGGAAGGGGCTTAGTGGGCAGCCTTGCCTGATTCCTCTAGAATGTTCAAAAAATTTGAAGGCAAAACCCATTAATTTAATGGAGAAAGTGGAGGAGCTGACAAGGTAGCTGATCATATCCCCTCACTTGTCACCGAAACCCAAGAAGTAAAAAATGATCCTAAGATATCCCCTTTCTAGCTTATCATAAGATTTTGCCATATCAAGTTTTATGGCCACAAACCCATTTTTACCCTTTTCCTTTTGAGAAAATAAAAAAATCCATGGGCGATAACAATACTGTCCATGATTTGGCAGTAAAAAACAAATGCATATTAAAAAGGAGAAATGATGTGAGGGAGATGTTTTTTCAACCTTCTAGCTAGGATTTTGGCACTGATCTTGTAGGTGACATTACACAGGCTAATGGGTTTGAATTCCTCAACACGAAAGGCATGGTCATATTTTTTAGGTATAGACAAATCAGAGTATGATCAACACCGAAGGGGAGGGATGTGTCTCTGAAGAAAGTAACAACAAAGTTACAAATGTCCACATTGATTAAATCTCAAAATTTTTGAAAAAACACAGCTTGGAAACCATCTAAACTATAAACTTTAAAAGCACCAAAAGAAAATACAATATTGCGGATTTCATCATAGGAGGGGAATTGAAAACATAATCAATATCAAGATTGTTGAGAGGTGGAACTAAGCATTCAACAAAAGATGGGTCAAGGGGGTTAGAGGTGGTAAAGAGTTCAGAGAGAACGGAGGCAAATTCTTTGGCCATATCTCTTGGGTTAGTCAACGTTTCCCCTGTAGAGGAGACAATGTATTCAATATTCCTCAATCTAGAGTTGACCTTAGTAACAATGTGATAGAATTTGATATTTCTATCTCCTTCATTGATTTACATGTGTATAGATTTTTTATACTAAAATTTCTATTTAGCCTCAAGGATCCATTCCAAATTAGAAGATAGTTTTTGTAATACCCTACTTCTTAAACCCGGTCTGATTTTACGGTTGACCTGGTTTAACTATGCAGAAACCGAACCGGAGAGGGTTAGAGCGGGCTCCTTATGGACTATGATGGCAAGGGTGACCTTAAACACTGCTGGCCCGACAAGTCCGAGCCAGTGCCAGAAGAGATAGAAGTACCCAAGCCGTGTACATGCACCTACCATAAGGCCATGTACGGATAAAGCAGGTATTGTAGCCGTATATTAAGGTATATACGTATACTACATCGTATGCCAAGGGTGGAGTTTGCGCTGAGGCCCGAACTCTGTCAAAATCCCAAGTTTTGGCCCTCAGGTGGGCGGACAGGTGGGCGCACCCACCCACCTGAGGGACCCATCCATGTGAACTATTCAATTATTTAGGAATTATATATATAGCATTTATGTTTTTTCTTTCTTTTCATTTATGACACCCGTACGTTGGTGAGGATAGTGAAGAGGAGAGAGAAAAGAAAGGGAAGGAAGAAAGGAAGAGAAGGAAGAGGAAGAAAAGAGGGATTTCAGTGGCGCCGAAGCTTGATCTTCCCATTTCGGCGCCGGAAGAGTGATCTTCAACTCTAGATCTACATTTGGAGGTAAGCAAAGTCGGGTTCCTTAAACATTCACCATACCCAAGCTTAAACCCTTGATTTGAGTAGGGTTTCTTGAGATCTTGTAAATCCCCTTTGAAATGATGAATCTAAGGTTTAATAGATGATTTATGTGTTGATCTTGAAGGATTTGAAGAGGTATTGACAAGGTGGAAGAAGCATTGTGGGTTTGAAGTGATTTGGAGGGTTTGAAGTTGTTCTTGAGCAAAGAAGGTAAGATGGTTTCCCATCACTTGAATCTAACCTAGATCTAGGTTAGAGCCATCCTATAAGACTTGAAAGTGTGAAGAATGGGTGGGGAAAAACCCCCATTTGAATCCCCAAAGAATGGAGGAAGTTGGGAAGAAACAGTAGGTTTCTCGCCAAGACCGGTGGGTGGAACCGGTGGGCCATCTGGCCCGCCTGTGGGCACCCACCTGAGAGGGTAGGGCCTTCGGGCACAACTGGTGGGCCCAACTGACGGGCTAACCGACGGGCCTCCCTGCCCACCGGTCTTAGCAGGGCCCCCTGGCCCAACCGGCGGGCCAGACCGACGGGTCCCTACCCACCGGTCCAAACCGGTGGGTAGGACCGGTGGGCCAGACAGCCCACCTGTCTGACCCACATGTGTGGCCCCGAAGGTGATTCTTACGTCCGATTGGACCCAAATCGGACGTGCGACCTTCTTTTCACATTCTAAACATGATTTTGTCATCGGATCTCATTAATTTTGATCCTAAAATGGTGAAGTACTAACCCCGCTCAATTATGTTAGGTTCACCAAATCCTACCCGTTTCGCACCGGATCTCACCCATACCGAACGGGAATCCTTGCACACTACAGGTAAGTGGGGAGAGGACATTTGGCCTTGTTTCAAGGCATTGTTTGGCATTCATTTACTTGTATCTAGTCTAGTCATGCCATCATGAAATTTCTATGTAGATTAGTCATCCTCACATTGTTATGCATGTGTGCTATGTTTACATTCTAAATGTCAAGTGATGAGATGCTTATGTGATTGAATGTTGACATCATTATGCATGATGCATTGATAGACTAGATGCAGTAGTCGGCTTGAAAACAAGTGCATTGGTGGCCCGTGGAATGGGACGCAGTGGCACTATGCAATCGTACTATTGTCATATAGGAGCATGCGGTTTAGGATTTTCACCATCCCGTGCTACGACCCTTCCCAACAAGGGTTAAGGTGTTGGGTTACCATTTGGGGGGAAGCAGTGGTCGCGGTTGTCGGGTCACTGTGGCGGTTAGACATAACACCCGGCGGGTCAATAGGACAGTCGACAACTCCGGTGGTACATTCAAGAGGGCCAATCGTACTGCTTTTAAATTGCTGGAGTCAGCACCTTTAATTTCAGTCATTTACTTTTCTGTTGAGAGCCGATGGACGGCATTGTCTTTACTTTTCCGAGTATTCATGGTGGGCCTTCTCCGACAGCCCTATGGGCGTATCGCGGGATGGAGTTCGTCGCTCGTACCCGGAGTATACGCGCACTGTGGCTGTAGTAGCACTAAACCAAAGACTTAGTAATGTTGCTTAGGTGGATGTGATTTAAAATTATATTGCATGGCATGTAGTGCATATGATTGTGTTTTGATGTGTGGACTGCTGTGTGGTCCATCTTACAACTTACTGAGCTAGTGATCTCATCCCACGGGTACCCCCTTTTTAGATGATTTTGCAGGTCATACATCTGAGTAGCACGGGGTGGGTCCCACAGTCGAGTTTCCTAAAGAGGACTGGTGGGCCCCTGAGGAGTTAGAGCACGGCATTGACTGCTCTTGCGAGAGTTGTGCTGCGGGATCACAGTTCTGATGCCGAGCTGAGCTCCACTTCTGAGGCCGAGCTGAGCTCTACCAGGTGATGCCAAGCTGGGCTCAACCCTTGATGCCGAGCTGAGCTCTAGCCTTGATACCGAGCCGAGCTGTGTACTCTGATTGTTTTGATGGATTCCCTTATGTACTTGATATTTGAATTTTATTTTTATTGTGTAAATATCATGCCTTCGGGCCCACATGTATATAACTATTGTATCACAATTTGGGTATCAAGTATTATGGGACTATTCACAGGTAAAACTTAGTCTTCCGCTGATCTGATGAGCTTATATTAGTTATGTGTATGCTATAGTGGAATACAGTATCAGATGATCCTGGCAAGTTTGGGTTAACCAGTGTTAACCCGGTCATTGGCCCGGTTCAATGTGAACAGGGTGTGACAGTTTTGATAGTTTGGTCGGGGTGGGGTACACTGGTCTTCCAAAAGAAGAAAGTTAGACATGTTTTATAAAATTGAGTTAGTTGAGTGTTGATTGTTGTTGAGGTAAGCTTGTTTACTCCAATACTGAAAAATGATCACATGTGGGGATATTGAGCTTTATTTAACACATCTTAATTAGTACGAATACTAATGTAATATGTATATGTATGTTGGTGTACGATGTCTTGTATTCCGTCACAATTTAATCCATGGAGTACTGGTGCAGGTGCCTTGACAGGCGGACGACGGTCCCCCTAGCCGGTTAGTAGGTTGTGGGGGTTGCAAAGGGGGCTGGAGGGCCCCCTACATAGTGGGGGTGTAGCCCCCCGCTTGAAATTTTTTATTTGAGGGTAATTTTGTACTTTTCGGATTAGGGTTTTTTGTTATATATTTGTAGCGAGGATTTCTTTCTTTATAATACAAGCAATACTGAGAGGTGTGAGGACGAGATTTGTAACCCTATTTTCCATTGATAGTGAAGCAAGATCTTATCAAACCTCGTAAATCTGTGTGCATTGCTTGTTTTTGTTTTTCCACTATCTTCTGCATTGTTTTAGGGTTGCATTTCTACATGTGCAGACATGATTCTAATATTTAATGATAAAGAAGATCTTACTATTTCCAAGCTGGATTGGTACCTACTCTCACTTTGTGCAACTCTTACGCTCTAAACCCAAGAAGGGAGAAATGACTAACAGGCACCCCCCTAAAAAAAAAAAAAAATTGAAAATTAAAGCTAAGCATTGTAGCTCTGAAGTGTTTGTGCCTTTCCCTTTTGGGCACAAAGAATGCACAAGAACAAGGGAAGGGAAGGGAAGGGAAGGGAAGGGAAGGGAAGGGGAGGGGAGGGGAGAGAGAGAGAAAGACGCAGTTAGAACCAAAGAGTGAGGGCAGCATTGGATTAAAGATTAGATTAACAAAATGCACAAGAGACATTACAAACTCATCTTCCAATCATACAATGAGATCCATCACAAGTTTACACAATGCCTGACATGGTGCTCTGGCCCCAATGCTATTGCTCAGATTGTCTAAGCAAGTTATCCTCAGAAGTTGGCAGTTTAACAAGGAGTCGTGATGGCCACATATCTGATGGGGTTGGGTAACGAGCATGCGGCTTGCTCACATGTGAGGAAGGCTTTGATGGCGCATGAGTAGTTTCAGGCTCTGGATAACCATGAGGCTCATGAAGTGGAATTACAAAGACTGGACCGACGACCGATGACTGCTGCAATGTGGGATCCATGACGGGCAATGCGAGGCAGTCCTCTGACAAGTGTGATCCTATGTTCTTGTGCTGCAATTGAGCTGGAGCAGCATCCCAAGTAGGATTTACCTGAGCCCTATCCCATAGTTCAGTCCGCAGCTTCTCAATCTCTGCTTCGAGGACAGAATTCTCATCTCTGAGCTCATTCTTCTCAACGGTCACCTGTTTTGTTAATCAACCAAATAAGAAATAGGGTTGATAAAGGGATTACTAAATTAACGCAAACAAACAACACTCACTTTCCAAGCAAACTGTTACCATAAATAACGGAATAATGGAAGCTACTTTGTCACTATACACTTCAAATTCGCCATGTAAATTTGTGAATACGGACAGTTTGGTCACAAATTGTTTGAAAACAGATACAGAGGGAAAAAGAAAAAGCTTTGCCTGCTCCGATTTGTTGCATGCGGGCTACACCATTCTTTGCGAGTGTTTAATGCACTGTTTGTTTGTGTGTATGTGTGTGTGTGTGATCGCAAAAGATGGAGAGGGAGTGGGAGAGGGAGAGGGAGAGGGAGAAAGAAAGGGAGAAAGAGAGCTCATTGCCCTTGTGGGTCCCATGGCTAGTTGAAAGAAAGAAATTATTGCAGGCTATGTAAAACAAGGACAATGATGGTTGGAAGAAAAATGAAAGTAAGAAACAAAATTTAGTTGTAATAGCTTTATCTTTTAATCCTAGATTAAATTGAATGAAGAATAATGGGTTAATCCAAACATTCCCATCATAATTGCAGAAAGATGTTGCTCAATCACAGTTGAGTTAAAAGTGGGAGTAAAGGATTAGTGATATCCTCTTGTAATGGGTGACCGGATTCAGTAGTTGAAGGTGATGCAGCTTTAGTAATCAAGTGCTTGAGCTCCGGTATTAGGGGGCCTTCACTACCTGCATCTCATAAGCAGAACAAGCTACCATTCAACAAGTGGAAATGTAATATAGACTAGGATAGGGGCTTAACCAAGTCTCAAACTGCAGGACCTTTTAGTCAAAGAACAACCATAACCAACCAACACACCAAATAAATCAGACCAACAGAACAATACACAAATCAGCAAACTATCGATCTTAGGAACCAATACTGATTAGGACAGAATAGTATCGGTCAAGTAATAGTAATCCAGAAACTGACTGCAGCTCAAATAGGTTCAAATCAACAATAAAAAGAACCAAAGTCTAAATATAACGGTAGAAATTCAATCAACCCAATCGATCACAATTCTGGCCAAGGCAAATCACTAGATGACAAAAACCAAGAGATTTTATGTAGTTTCCAATGGCTAGTCAGAATGGCCCATAAATTGGATCGAGTTTCACCCTAGTGGGGAAGAACACTGGACCAGAATATCAGCCTTAAGGGAAGAACACTGGACCAGAATATCAGCCTTTACAGAAGTCTCTAGCAGCTACAGGAGACAGGGCCAATTGTACAGAAAAGGGCAATTTCTGGGCAGAATATGAAGAGTAATACCTGAGTTGATTAGCAGCAGTAGATCCTTGAAAACAGAGCTTGAAAATACTAGAAATAAGAGTAAGAAAGCTTGAAGAAACCTCCTGGACTTCACGCCGCAAGGAGTCAATTGGATCAAACACCAATTCCAACACTTTGATCAAACACAAAGAACACTCAAAGAGCAAAATGCAGAAGCATTGTTTAATTTCATAAATCGTGAGCATTGTGGGAGCCCTTCTCCTTTATTTATAATAATGATGGGGAGATTACAAGAAATAGAAACTACCTTTAGTTTCCAAAAACTGAAATAGGAAATTAAATAAACACAAGACCTCTAGTTACTAAAATTAAAAATAGAAACTAGGAAATAAGAAATTAGAAACTAAATAACCCCATATAAAAATGAAACTAATGAAAATGAAACAAATTAGTGAATCCCGTATGCAACTTTAGAATCCCTAGTTTAGGCCCATAAAAGTGGCCCATTACACTCAAAACCACATGAACTGAAGGCCCCACATATATACAACCCAACCCTAGACTTATTCCTATTAAAACAAGCTTAGTTTGGTGAATAATCTGCATCAAAATGGTTTTCCCTAGTTGGAAGCTAAGATCAGCTAATGGTGTACCTGAGACCATCCCTTGTGTGGTATAGTAGCATCCAGTGTTAATTTGTCCTGATCTCTAGGTTCTCTGTTGTTATTGTACACATATATTTATGTTTTTTTTTTTTTTCTAATTAAATTGATAATAATTATTAAAACAAACAAACAAATAAAACAAAACAAAACATTGAGCTAAAACTTTAAGCCCTTTTTCAGTCTGAACATCAAGGAAATGGAAAGTGGTTAGAAGATGATTCTACTATCATATAACACAAGAATGAGGAAGAAAGCATGCATGGGGTTCAGAGGCTCACATAGTGAGATTCAGATAAAAGTGCTGCATTTTCCCTTTTGAGACATTCAACCTGCGCAAGCAGATCACGGAGGAACCGGGTAGCCTCATCCAATACAGACGCCTTGCCACTATTCTGACGAACTGATTCTGTAAAATACAGAAGTTCTTTAAGAAGCATCCCAACCCTGTCACTAACCCAAATTTTACCAAGCCCAACAAGTGAGAGAAACCTACTATGCACTAAGGAGTAAAGACTACAGATTTTTTTTTTTTTTGGCGGGATGGGGGTGGGGGGGATTTTTTACTAAAGGTTCTGATCAACCCAAACCAAGATCACGGCAGGTGTATCAGGCAATGTGACAATCGCAGCGCAGGAGATTATGAGGAAAGCTCAATAAGAAAAGTAAGAAAACAGAAGAAAGTAAAAGAAATATGTTGGATAGATGAAGAGAAGAGATGTTTGTTAGGGTTTGAAACCCTAACTGGATTTGACTCAGTTGCCCTTGGTGGGCTTCTTTGCTTTGTTTTTAGCCCATGTGGGCTTTTGTGATGTACTGGACATGTGAGACTTGAAGCCCTTTGGGTGTTGGTTGCAGTCCTTTGAGTTGAATGAGCTTCTTAGCTCTTGTCTTTTAGCCCATGGGCTCTTGTTACCCTTTCGGAGGAGTTAAAAAAAAAAAAAAAAAAAAGAAAAAAAAAAGAAGAAGAAAAGAAAAGAAAAGAAAGAAAAGAAAGAAAGAAAGAAAAAAAAGAAGGAAATATGGGTTGCTACTAAATCAAAGACCGTAATAAAGGTCCAGCTTTGTTGTAACCTGAAACAATCACAGGCAGGCCCACCAATCAAACCCATTGCGGATCTGAAACCCAACAAGGCCATGCCAAACCAACTCCTCCTAGAGCAGATTACAGATTTAACCAGCACTAGAGCAATCCCTACCAATGGTCTTTCAGGACAAATGTGCGGGTACCAGGCTTCAAGTAAACACCATAAATATGCAGAAGAAAATATTAAATGGGAGGAGAAGTTACCAAGTGCATTGCCCAACTCAAGGAAAAGCTCATTCAAATGGTCACGTTTAAGCTTCTCTCTCTCAGCCTTGTGGATTTTCTTTGGAACTTTTCCATTGTTCCTTTTGTTGGGGGTAGACCTACACCATAGAGAACTTTCAGGTAACAATTTTAAGCATAAGACCTATGATCTAAACATATAAAGATCATGTAATAACATAGAAATTTATTGAAACTTGGCAAACTACTCTACCAAAAAGGGCGATGGGGGAGTCTGAGCCATATATCAACCTCATGGATGGAAATTAGTTTCGGAGGTAATCAATGACAAGGTAAAATAAATAACAAAGAGCAGTACAGGGAACACAAGCTATGGCCGTTGATGGGCAAAAAGTAGTATCCGGCATATCTTGTATCTGCATCTGCAGAACATCAAAATGTATCTTCTCCAAAGCTGAAGTTGTGGACTCAAAATCACATCAAGATATGGCCAGAGGCTGGCAGCACAGAGATACTAATAAGTGCTGCAGTATTTATAATGACAGCCTAAGTGGGTTTTGGCTGCTCCCATCAGTATACATAGGAACTCATTTCTCAATACCAAAAGGCCTTAAATGAATTAACATAAGAAAAAAGAGTTCAACAGAAGAAGAAGATCCATAAAGGTGACCAAGGGACAAGGAAGACAATATCATCATGGATAATCTAGCAATGATGTAATCAACTATTTAACCAGTCGACAAAAATTTAACAAAATAACATCCCAGAAACTAAGATCCAAGATCAGTCTGTAGAGGTTTCACCAACCATTACTTGTCCATTTAACAATTTGGAAGTTAATGGTATCACAATACCAATTCAGGCCTTATTAAGAGCCTAACAAAAACCTAACTCTAGTTTCTAGTTCCATACTCAATTCAAGCCTTGTGAAATATATATATATATATATATCTGGAGGTACGAATGTCATTTTGATGTCTTTGTTGGAGGATCTTGCTTACATAAATACAAGTGTGTAGAGCATATTCTGAAATCACCAATAAATGATCTCTTTCACATCAAACAGTTTAAGAGAGTATATGTATTTTACATGTTATTTTCTATTATAATATATAGATTTATGACGAATTCATCTTTCCCACAAGTAACTGTGACTCATGTTTGGCAACATTTGTTTAAGATTTTCTGACAAAAGAACTCCATCAGGAAGCATGTTTTGCACGGCTTCGTGATCACTTGCTAAAAATGAATGGGCATTCTTCTTGTTTTCCTAATAAAATTTGTTACTTTTTCTTTCTTTGTCTCATTTAATTGACAGAACCATGGCATGTATTTATTGGCTCTATCAGTCCAACATGAAGGATAATTAGATAGTTTTAATCCATCTTAAGCTTTACACAAGTTTAACAATACTTGCACAACAAGAAGCAATCAAATGTCACACTAAGACACAGAAAAAGCACACGAAAAAAATGAGACTGACCTGCCAATCGGTTTATCCGCTACTGCATTGGCTTCCTTAGCCATTGGAACAGGAGGATCTGCAACCATGCTCAAGTCCCTATATCAGTTCACCAGCTTCTTCAACGGTAGGCAGCAACTTTTCCTGGTAGAAACAAGCATAGAAATTTGTAAGACTTCATGCCAAAATATTAACTTGGATCAAATTTTTTTGTGAAACTTCAAGTCAAAATCAAACATAAAAAATTTTAAATATCTGGAGGAAGATAAAATTTAGTTAAGATCAATAACAAGTGATGTCTGCAATTAAATTTTTGAAGAAATAACTTTAATTACGAGGGAAAAAAATAACATTACAAAACAAAAAGAGGGGGGGAGAGAATGAATTGTAATGATCCTCCAATGAACCCTCAAAAGCTTTAGCATGAATTATGAATCGAAGAATAGATACCGCTATCAATCAAAAGAATCAGAAAAATCACCGAAACATGCATAATCAGATCCAGAAGAGTGGGGAATTAGGGAAAACTTACCTTCAAAGGTTCAGAATCTGCAGTAAGAGACAGAAACAGCAATCCAAGAGAACAAATTTAACAACAGGAACAGGAGAGACTAATTAGATCAATAATTCTAAGTGGAAGAAATTTCTAGAAATGGAGAGGAGATTAATTTTAGGAATAAGTTAATCTAGTAATTGGAGAGTGACAATTGGGTGGAAGGAAAATAAGAAAAATTGGATATTTGGGGAGGGTGGTTTCTCGTGTATCGGTCCAGCTTACAGAAAAATTGTGGGCTGAGCGGAGATGAATTTCCGATCCACGCGGTGCGTGTGGCAAGCAGCCGCCTTCTAATAGTATCATATCCAGACGCACGAGTCCATCACGCGCTTCTTACTTCTTTGATGTCTTTTACTGTTCTACACCACAGCACAGCCATGCATATGCCATGAGTCAACTTAGTTGAACCAAACCGTGAAGAAATTGTATTCTGCATTGCCTGTGCAGAGAACATTCTCATTCATCAGGTGTCCCACATAATCACATGGGATAATCTATTCTCATATCATTTTTATCTTTTATCTTTTATCTTTATCCACAATCATAGTTATCAATTCGGCCGAATAATTCGCGAATTATTCGGCCGAACCGAATTTTAAAGAATTTTATCAAAAATTCAGACCGAATCCGAATTAAAAATAAAATTCTTTAAAATTCGCGACTTTTTCCAAAATGAATATAAATCGTGAATAATTCGGACCGAATCCGAATTAAACCGAATTATTCGGTCCATTTAAACATTATTTAAAAAAAAACCAAAAAAAAAAAAAAAAAAAATTTAAAAAAAAAAA
>NW_024869055.1:23114-39443 GCF_013358625.1 Macadamia integrifolia
AAAAAAAAAAAACCCCCCAATAAGATTTTTTGACCGCTTTTTTGACCGAATCCTTAAATTAATCGTCCGAATTATTCCGAATAATTCTCCGTCCGAATAATTCCCGAATCCGAATTTGCTAACTATGTCCACAATCGTTTCTCATGTCGTCATCGATTGACTCCTTGAGTCCATACGTTTCTTTGGGTAATGGACCTGGGTCCGTATTCAATAACCTTTTTTTCCGTTATATCGTATTATCAGCCCCGGATCCCCTCCAGAGCCCCAGTGGGTTTAGCACAAAAACTGACATCACAGTAATTAGGGTGTCAATTTCAAGCCTGCACCGGCAGGCTGTTCGAGCCCGATATATTTATAGCCCAATATGGACTGGCCTAATTAATAAATATGTCGGGTTTAAGCTTGGCATTTTTATAAATAAGTAGTACATGGTAAGGGTGTCAATCGGTTCAGAACCAGGTATTCGGTCTAGTTCTGGTTTCGATTTCAAGGAGTGTTAGTGTGAACCAGAACTGGACCAAGTCCCGTCTCAGTTTTGAAAATTAGTACTCATAACCTGACCTATCCAGTTTCAGTCCAGTTCTGGTTCCTCTTCGAGTTTTGTATTCGGTTCTTATTTGGTTCCAGTATCTAGTTTCAAATTTGATTTTGCTATGCAACTGCTATTCATAAGACAAAATATAAATGCTCATTCACTAGGTTATTGGTCTTTCCTAACAAAAAAATGAACAAAAAATCATGAGCTATCAATGGACATATTTCCATGTCGTTAGCGTCCACTAATGATCCTGAGCAATTGATCATCTATTGAACTTCTAATATCGTTAATTTCACTACTTGAAACTCTATTAGATGATTTATCATTTAGGTGATTGAAACTAATTATCGTTAATGATCCTGAGCAATCAATCACCTAAATGATAATTGACAGACAAGAGGTTTTAGAGTTGGATTATAATTGAAACTCTATTAGATGATTTATCGTTTAGGTGATTGATTATGTCGGGTTTCCATACAAGTTACGTCAAGTTTTTAGTTGAAGAGAAAAAATGACATTAAATTATTTGGTCTGGTTTCGATTAGAACCGCCGGTTCTTGGCATAAATCCAGATTCCGACCAAAAAGAATTATAAATACTTATTTCAGATCCAGGATTTAACGATATTATAATGGGTTGGATTTGGTTCCTGGTATTCAGTCTGGAATTGGATTCGATTTTTGGTTTCGGTTCCGATTTGATGCCCTTAGTACACAGTGCAAGGGGTAAGCCCGATGGGCCTCCCAACCGGCCCGTTTACAAGCCTAACTCGGATCGATACGTTTAGCCCGACCATTATATAGGTATTTTGATTTTTTTGGGATAGAATAGGGTATATATTGATATTTTTTATCAATTATTGATTGAATTAATTGTAATATCTTTTCAAAATTGTTGATCATTTAACAAAATAAATTAAAGTATCTCAAATCGAAAAAAGTATAGACCATTTAAGGCCCGTTTAAAGCTTTATTGGTATATTATCCCGTTTAAGGCCCAATTATAGCCCGATTAAAGCCCGAAACTTGATTGAGCCTGACATGACACCGACCAAGACCAACTCATTCCTTAAATAGGTAGGTCATAAGTTTGAGGACATAGGTCTGATCAAGACTGACCTGGCCTGACCGATTGACACCCCTAACACTGTCACACTTGAGGGGATCTGATTTCCGTACTATTAAAAAGATTTTCCTTGCTTTACATTTTTCTTTTTTTTTTTTATTGGAAAATATTTTTCTAAGCCTAAAGATCTTTACTATGTCACCACACAATGTATTTATTTTTATATTTTCAAACAAGGTTTTTTTTTTTTTGGATAGATACTTTAAAATTCATTAATAAGAAATGAAATTGCATACGTTAGTTGATACATAGGTCTGAATCGTCCTTTACAAGATTACAAAGCTCCTTTGGGAATCAGAAGGGTACATTATCTTTTCCATAGCTCCATAAGGAATAGATGCAATATCCATTGGTTGGTTAATCTCCCCCTTTACAGGTTGATTATTTGTTCTTAAACTTTAGGTCTAACTCATAAGAAACTGCATCAGCTGTAGTCAGGTATGAATGGACCAATTTGCAATCTTTCTTATTTTTAAATTTCTTGTTTACCCATCTATCTCCACACTGACATCTTATCATTGTTTACTCCCAGGTATCTCTCTTACACCGGATAATCAAAGATATAAACAGTCCACCACTTTACAAGTAGCTCCCTCCCCTAGATCTTTCTAAAAGAACAATGTTTATAAACCCTATCTTAGCAAAGGACATCAACAGTGCAGCAACGTAGGTTCAATATATATCATTGTGATAATATTAAAAGAAATGATTTTTTCTTTTTTTTTTTTGTCTGAGAGCGGTCCTTATCCACTGGGGGTGTGAGATAACCAACGTACGTCTCTTGGGTTTGTACATCCCTGTATCTAGGCATAGGGAGGACTCCTGGATAGAAAACACTTACCCATATTAAAAATTTTGTGATTACTCCCTCTAGTTGAGCATCTTGAGCGAGGGGGAGGGGGAAAATATATAGGTGGGTGTTGTCTGGTGTTCTACCATGATTTCAAGAATCAGAAATCAGATTGGTGAACCGGCTGGTTAGAAGCCAAGTTGTTGTGATTGATTCAGATTATAGCCGATCCAATATGGCTGATTCATGCCGAAAAAAAAAAAAGCCTTAGAATTTGTGTTTTTGGATTTGAGGGCTGATTCTAGGGTTTTTAGGACAAATTCGGTCGATTCTATCCATGATTCTGTATTTCCCAACCTTGCTTCTAACTTGTCATATTGGCTGTAACAACTTAGTTGGTACTTAAATTTTGTGGATACATCCTTTGTATCACTCTAATTTTGTCCAAAACATTACGTCATTTGAGAAAATAATCACAAGTCAAATTTCCTAAAATTTATGTCAAGCAGTAGATATGGAAAAGGTTCATTATATGGTGAGATCATAAGATTGACATTGCGAGACATGCATCTTCCCTTTTGATAGATAATAAACACATAAGATCCCATGTCCATACAACCCTTAGAATCGTCATATTGACCCTGCTTTGGAGTGATGCCCGCAATTATACACAAAGGAAAAGTTTTTGATGGTTTTGATGGGCCATATATAACGTTGAAATGGATCACAAATTTAAAATATTAAACAATCCAAGGAGTGTTCCATACTTCAATCTATTCAAAAAGTTAGATCAACCAGTTATGGGAATAGCTTGGAGATTCCTCTTTAGAAAACTTGTAGTGATGTTGCAATCTATCATAATTATTGTCATTGCCAAGATTTTATTATTAAATGGGTGAGTTCTCTATCTTCGAGTGTAACATATGCTAGTGTTCTTGAGTCTATCTCTCTCCTCCTCTATAAAATGATGTATATACGCCTCTATTATGAGAGGAGTGAGATAGACTTGAGAGCGTTAGCATATGCTATGCTCGATAGTGAACTCAAATCCCATTTAATAGGAGGAGATAGATAGACTTAGAGAGGTGCGGGAATACGTCACAGTATAAAATTAAATTTGTTTTCTCTTATTAAATTTTGCTTTATGAAGAACGTTCCATCCATGAGCATGGCTCCTACACCTACATGCTTTTGTCTCTCTCTCTCCTTTTCCTATTAATGACCTCTTTTCCCAATAGATTGAATTATAAGAGTACATTGATTGGGCATAGGCATAGGAGCCATGCTGTTGACAGAGAAGCCTTCCCTTTTGCTTTATTATAAGAAGTTCCAATTATTCATTAAAAAAAAAAAAAAAGAAATTCCCAATTAACATAGCTTGACTTTTTTATACAAGGACCCGATTACAAATAATGAAATAATGCTACTATGAAGAAAGAAACTATAAAGTAGGAGAAATAATTGGAATTTAGAAGTAATTTTTTTTTCTTCAAAAGATAGCATATTTACTATGGCATATAGCACTTTATTTCTTTAAATATGAATAAAGTAGTCAATTTATTAATTATTTTATTAAAAATATTTACTCTATATAGACTTTGATTGTCACAATATTATATTTGCAAAAAGTTTCTCTGAGCCAAAGGCGTACACTGTGCCTCCTTACACGGATTATTGTATTATTTTTTAAGAAAAATAAATAATCATGAAAATAATTAATGTGAGTAGGTGTAGAGTACCTTGCTTGTTTAGAGAATCTTCTCCCATTATATTTGTAGTAATGTGAAAAGTATCATATTATCATAGAATCTATATTTCAAAAGTTGCATGCTTCTTATTGCTTAAGAATATCAAGTTTAGAGATTGATTCTTATAAGGGAGGGGGTTAGCAGGACTGACGATCTCATAGCCAGTGGTGATATAGGCTAAGAAAATTAAACAGAGAACTTTATTTGTACAAGGTAATAAGCTCATTTGACCCCAAATCAGATGAATAATCATGCACATCCATATGGTGGTCATGGAGAACTTACAAACCCTACATCAAGAGTCTATTGTAGAATATGCAAGTCCACATCCTCTGCAGTCGCTGCACCGAGCATCCGATGACTGATAACATCTAGGCACACACCCCAAGGGGTTCCCAGCCACCGAATATTTAATGGATCAATGCAGTAGCTGCAGAGGATATAGAGGCAGAATATGCCCACTATTTGATTAGCAAGTTTTTTATTTTATTTTTTATTTTTTATTATATATATATATATATATATCTTATAATGACCTTTAGCTTGAGGATTATATTTTTTGCCCTTTGACCAAGTGTGAATCCTTAACAACAAAATCAATTGCCCGATTTCTTTCATCCCTTTATAATAGTATTTGGACCCATATGGTTGAGAATTAGGGTTTTTAAAATAATGGTTTAACAAAAAAAAAAAAATGGTAAGCCAGTTTTTCTTAGAATGGATGACTCGTGTTTGTTTTTTTAATCATGAAATGGAAACAGAATGGCTTTGCTTTTTCAAAAGAACTTGGGTTGGAAGGTTGTTGAGATTAAGGACCGAATACATCCATGCTGACTCCTAGTGTCACTTTATAGAATCTTGTCCAAGATCTCAATCATCTGCTAAGATGGATGTTTTGTTTTTCTTATTTATTTATGTTTTTCATTGCTTGCTACTTCATTTGGAATGCTAGGAATCATTGTATTACTTTTAAATAATCTCCTGATCTAAACCTATTTTGGAAAATATCAATAAATGGTCCATGATCTCAACCTTTTCTGTATTCCCCAATAAACTGTTCCACTAGTTACCAACATTTTATCACTATTTGAATAACATGAACTATTAAATCAAGGCACTGTTTAACAACGTTCCATTTTCTGCTGGTGTTTTCTTGTTCTCAAAAATTGGGAAACAATCAAAAAAGCATTTGATATAGTTGTTCCGTTTCACCCGTTTCTAGAAACATAAATCAAAATTTATGTCTATTTACAATTCTAGAAATGACTTTGACGAAACAAGTCAGACTTGTTTCATCGTTTCTAAAAATGAATTTGAGAGAAAAAAAAAAAAAGGTTATTGTGCCCGATAAATCTCTCAACTATTTAAACCTAAAATGAGGTAACCAAACTCTCTCTCCCTTTTGGGCATCCGATGATACTATTGCATGTTTTAGTGGCATTATATCTGCAAGAAATGTTTCGAAAAACAAGTTTATCAGACACCAAAAAATCCGTTTTTGTTTCCAGAAAGTGAAAAATCATTTCTTCTGTTTCTAGACACAGAAACAACAGAAACGTTATCAAACGGTGCCCAAGATATTACACTATCATTTGGGATGGAAACTTTATCAAGTATATAAAAGAAGCATAATGGTGCTCAATTATTGCTTATGACAAATCTTTTATCTTCATTTCTATGGACTAAGCTATGCAACTAGAAGCAAAGACCCAATCTGTCCTCGAAGGACTTCGAAGGGCAATAGAATTAGAGGTTGGAACTATCCATCTAGACTGATTGTCAAAATATGATAGATTGGCTAATGTGGAATGAAGATATTTGGCCTTGGGAGATTCTCACAGTATTGTGGGACATTAAAAGTGTATTTAAACTATAAGCATATGAGGTTTCCTCAATCAGGGATACACGATAGAAGGAATTGTTCTATTTTGAAACTTCACCTTCAACAATCGTTCGTAGGTTTATTTGGGAGACGTTTCTTTACTTGGTAGTGTGAACAATCATAGCACACACAGGAGCATCAATAGGACAACATATATATATATATATATACATTTATGGGGGGTAGGGCAATCATTTTGCATCCCATCGGATCTAGGTGCAAGTAAGGGTATCAATCGGTTCAGTTTTGATTATTTGGTTAAGTTTCGGTTCGGTTCCAAATGATGATAAGGTGGACCATAACCGCACTGAGAACAGACTCGATTCCGTATTTAGATACTCAAACCGATTCAATTCAGCTCAATTCGATCTCGGTTCCAATTTGGTTCTAATATGCAGTTTTAATTTGGTTATGAAAACAGTTCCACTTTTGAACTATGACTGTGATGGATCAAAGGCCATAATGGGCTCAAGTTATGAGCCTTATGGCCATTGCTAACTCCAAAATTATCTTAGCTTGTAAATATGTGATGATAAATTGCAAAAAACACTTATCACATAACCAAAAAAAAAAAAACTCTTGAATGATAAGAGCAATTCGGTTCGGTTTCAGTTCGAACCGACGGTTCTATTTCAGTTTGAACCGACGGTTTTGACACCCTAAACCGAAATCGAGCCGAACCGAATAGGATATTCACATATTCAAACTGAATTTGAACCAAATAAATTCAGTTTGATTTTGGTCGTTAATTCGGCTCGGTTTCAGTTTCAGTTTGAAATTGACACCCTTAGGTGCAAGCTCCATGCTGCCAAGTAGGGTTCTTTTTCCCTTAAACTACTTACTAAGGTTTCTATATTAAAGCAAGATAGCAACAAAAAAAAAAAACTGCTTAATAGGATTCCTTTTTTTATGGTAGAAGGATGCCAATTCTGGAATATTATTTTTGATATGGTTTTTGTTACTTCTGGTAAAAAATCTTCAAAAATTAACAAAATGCTATGAATCTATCCATCTCTAGTTCTACTCATGAATTAAAATACTGATAAAATAGTAAAAGATTTCCACCCTTAACAGGGGAAAGATTCTGACGCAAGCCTCAAAAACGTGTATTCGATCACATGTTTTCCAAGATCGCAATGAGGGACTATAATGGGTAGAATCGAACTATTGTGGGATATAACTCTTCCAGACTATGGAAGAGTGATTCATCAAGGTCACAAGAATAGGGAAACACTTCAAGCTTTCAACAATGGAGAAAAAACTTCAATAATTTCATTATGTCCCTACTATGAGCATAGCTCTTACAATTTAAAGAAAACTAGGGCTCAATGAAAACTTTAATCTAAGCTATCCTACATATAATATTTCCATTGAAGAAAAACAAACCAAATATGGTAAGATGCGTCAACAAAAATGGCTCAACTTGCTATCATAATTAGAGAAGTGTCCTCCAAAGTTAACATGCATTAAACAAGGCAAAGAAAGCAAGGGCTTGGACAAACCGTCCAAGGGGTCTGGTGGTTCTTATTCAAGTCATTATAAATGGAAAGAGGGAGTTGGGTGAGTGTCCATGTGGCTGATATTAATTTGCTATCTTCTAAGTCAAGAGTGATATTAATTGGCTATTTTCTAAGTCAAGGAAAAGGGCTTGCCATGTCATAGATAGGTAGGTCATCAATGAAATCATCAAACGAATTGAATATGACTTGCATTCTTGCTCCAAGTTTCTAGAAGGCTAGATCATCTTTTATTAGGGATGTGAGTATGCAGGATTCAGCTAGTAACAAATTGATCTTGCTAGCATTTGTGGGTCTTAGATGGCTGAGGTGGGCCAAGCTCATGCATGGCTTTGTTGGATCGAACCTTTATGCAAACTGACTCCCTTAGGGCCTTAGGGTGCAACCATTGGGCCTCAACGGCTTCAAGTATGATGTATTGGCCTGCATCATTCTCCTAGGTTTAAAAGAATTCTTCCCCGAATTTGAATCACCATCATTGGAAGAATCTCCAAGGTAGGGAGTTAAGTGCTTCACATTAAAAATATTTGATGTCTTAATGTGTGATGATAACTTCAAGTGATACGCATTGGGGTTGATGCGTTCAAGAACTTCAAGAGGCCTTATTTTACGATCTCTGAGCTTATTATATGTGTTAACTGGATGTCTCTTCGATGGTAATAAAGCCAAAAAATAATCCATTGGTTAAAAAATAACCCCATGTCGTTTCTTGTTTACATTTTTCATGTAATTATCAACACTTGCTTGCAAGCGTTCCTAAACATTTTCATGTACCCGTTTTAGTCGCAAGATCAACTCTTCAGTCTCAACATTAGACTTCCCTAGGAAGAGTATAGGTGCAAGACCCAATGCCCTTTTCGATTGGTTCCAATAGACGATTATGAATGGGTTATAACCGGTTGAATGATTGATTGAACAATCAAAAGTAACTCTTCCGTAGGAAAATACCCTTTCAAGATCGTGGGTTGTCATCAATCAAAGCTCGAAGCAAGTTACCCAAAGATTGATTAATGACCTCGATCTACCTATCTATTTGAGGATGAAATATGGTACTATAGCTTAGTGTAGTACCAATGCCTTGCCAAAGATAACTCAAAAAATGACTAAGAAACTAAGAAACCCGATCAGATATGATCATCTTGGGAATTCCATGCAATTTAAACACTTCTCCAACGAATAACTCAGCAATGTGTGACGCATCCATTGTTTTTGACAAGAAATGGAATGTACCATTTTAAAGAACCGATCAACAATGATGAACACAGAATACATACTTTTTGAGTACACGGAAGTCCAAAAACAAAATCCATAGATATGTCTTCCCAAGGAGCTATTGGGGTGTTGTTGGGATGGCTAATGGCAAGTAAAGTCCAGCATTGATTGCTTGACCTTTAGACATCTTACATATTTGGCAATGCGTCACAAAATGGTGTACGTTCCGCTTCAAATGTGGCCAAAAGGAATGGACAGCTACCAACTGAAGTGTTTTTTCATGCCCAAAATGACCTTTGTTAAGTAATTCAGAAATAATCTCTAGTCAAAGGGAACAATCTAGCACACAAATGATTTCCTTTCAAAATAATCCATCACAAAGAGCATAATCTAATGTCCTTTTATGCACATCATCAATACTATGAGTTCCATCTTCAGTATACATCTCTCGAAAAGTCTCGAAACCAAGCACTGTAGTGCGCATAGTATAAAGTATAGTACGCTTTTCATTAAGGGCATTTGCAACTTGATTTTGCATTCCATCTTTGTGCTTGATGACAAATGTGAACTCTTTCTAGTATCCAACCATATTTCACGTCGCGAGTTAACTATTTGTTGCTTGAAGTATACTTCAACACTTCATGGTCAGTGTACAAAATAAACTCATGATGTATGAAATACTACCATCAATGCTTATGTGTATGATATAGAGCATAAAACTCCAAATCGTAGGTGCTATAACGTTGCAAACTCCAAATCCCAGGTGCTATAACATTGCTCAGCATTTGCAAGTTTCTAGCTGAAATGTGCAACAAGGCATCCAACTTGACTTAGGACTGCTCCAATACCCGTTCCTGATGCATCGTGATGCACTTCGTACAAGAGATCGAAGTTGGACCATACTAGTACAAGGACTGTACTTAATTTCTCTTTAAGTTGTTCAAAGCTCTTTTGGGATGCTTCGGTCCACTCAAACACGTCTTTCATCATGCATGCAGTGTGAGGTGCTGCTACTATGCTGAAGTGTGATATAAACCACCAATAAAATGAGGTCAGTACATAGAAGCTACTTCATGGATGGTGGTAAGGATTGGCCGGCTTTGAATAACTTTGATCTTTGCATCACCTATTGAAATGCCATCACCAAACACATTGAATCCTAAGAATATTCGATTCTTCATGAACTAGTATTTGTCAAGCGTTGCAAAGAAATGTTTCTGGCATAACACAAATAGAAGATCTCAAAGGTGCAGGTGTTCATCAGTAGTTTTATTTAAAATAAAATAAAAATCATCAAAATATATATAACAACAAACTTGCCAAGAAAAGGTCATAAATATATGTCATAAAACACATGAAAGTAGAAGGTGCATTAGATAATCCAAAAGGCATAACCAACCACTCAAAAAGTCCATTATGGGTCTTATACACAGTCTTCTACTCGTCACTAGGCTTTATTCGAATTTGATGATTGCCACTTTTCACATCTAGTTTCAACAAGATGGTAGGACCTAAAAGTTGGTCTAGTAAATCGTTGAGCCTTTGAATAGGAAAGTGGCATTTGATTGTAATCTTGTTTATCCTTTACTATCAATGCACATCCTCTAAATGCCATTCTTCTTTGGTATAAGTAATGCATGTATAGCACAAGGACTTAGGCTTTATCGAATGAAACCCTTATCCATCAACTTTGTGTAAATCATCAGGCTGAATGGGGCTTATACGATAATGGGCTAGATTTGGTAGGGAAGCTCCAAGCACCAGATCAATCTAAAGTTGACTGTCCCTAATGAGAGGAAGACCATGTGGATGGTCAAAGAGAAAAACGTCACTAAATTTGGTAAATAGTGGCTTCACTTTCTCAAATATTTTGGACCTAATGTGTTTGTCTTCCACTTTATTTAGTAAGACGTAAGCAACATCCAATTCATTCATGACACCATGTAAATCCATCAATGTAAGCAAATTTGAAGAGAAATTTTCTGATACAGTGGTTTTGATAGGCTCCTTTAAGGGTGCCAAACAATTTCCTTCCCTCGTACAGAAATGAGTACGTATTCTTGTACACATCATGAATGGTCTTTCTATCAAACTGTCAAGGTCGGCCAAGTATAATATGAGTCGCATATGTAGGTAACACATCACATCATATCTTGTCACAATAGGTAGAGACAATTGATAAGCTTATCAAACAACATTTTGAAACAATTACCTAGATATCTCGCTTTAACCATGCTGTATGGAGTGGGGTGTTCTTTAAAATCCAATTTCAGCTTGTACAAGGCATCTTCCGAGATCACATTTTCATAACAACCAAAGTCGATTATCATCTAACATACCTTCCCAATAATAGTGTAGGCTGAACGGAAGATATTATTACACAACCACTGGTCTCCAGGTGCTCGTCTCGAAGTTAAGAAAACCTATTGTAACATTAGTAGCTCTCCATGATCAGCTTGCAAAATCTGGTTGGCGTCATTGCCATCAGATTCATCAAATTTCACTTCACCAATAGGTTTAGGTCCAACAAGCTCTTCATTGTTAGGTTTATCCATCTCGTTCTCTAACAACAAACCTTTTCCTATTGACCAAGTTCTCCACAAATGTAGCAACAAATTCCAGCATTAATATTTTGATTAAAATTGGTGTTTTGGTTGGGTAATATGTTAGTGAATTTTAGTGGTAAGGTGTTGGTGTTGCTGTCTTTGCTAGAACTTCCCATGTTGGGCACAGGCTAGTTGAAAGTTGAAATAGATTGCCTTTTGGGACGTGAATGCTCCACCTTGAGTGCTCGTTGGTGTGCATCTCTAAGATCCCAAATGTCTAATATATCCAACTCATACGAAATATATGATTGTAAACCTCCTAGATATTTAGCAACAAGTTGTTCACTGGTGTCTCGAATGTTGTTTTAAACAACCAACTCATTGAATTAGTCGGTAAACTGGTCTACAGTACGAATTCCTTGTCTCAAGTTTTGAAACCTCCAAAAAGTCTCTTTGATAACTACTGGGCAATAAATTATTGCGTTAGCTTCTCTTCCATTTTTCTCCATTCAATGATGTGCGATTTACCAAAATTTTGGGTAGTTGCTTCTCACATCTGAACGCATGGTTGCTTGTCCTCGCAAACGTACAACAATAATTCAGACTCGTTTTTTGGGTACATCATGGTACTCAAACATTTCATGATCATGATCGGCCAATCAATGAACTCATCAGGTGATAGTGAACCGAGAATTCCGCTATATCGAGCTTGACAGTGCTATCCCATGCCGGTGTAGACCATTTGGAATTGTGATGTCGTTGAAGCCGTCTGCCTTGATATGGACGATAACTCTTAGAGATGAAGAAAAGTACACATCAGATGCTTCCTCAACAAGACTTGGCTATCTCGAAGCATTTTTGCAATCATTTCATCTCGAGTGTCATGTCGAAAATATGTTGCTGGAGTTACAACACTTCTTCTTTGGCATTAATGTCCTCCACGTGAGCTGTAAGACCACCTCTACACTTATGTGTTTTCCAAGAACACAATGAGGGACTATAATGGGCAGAATCGAACTATTGTGGGATATAACTCTTCCAGACTATTAAAGTGATTCTTCAAGGTCACAAGAATAGGGAAACTCTTCATGGCTTCAAAACTCAACAATGGAGCAAACACTTCAATGATTTTATTATGTCCCTACAATAAGAAAACTAGAGCTCAATTAAAACTATAATCTAAGTTATCCATACAATATTTCCATTGAAGAAAAATAACCCAAACATGGTAAGATGGATCAACAAAAAATGGCTCAACTTGCTACCATAATTAGGTAAGTGTCCTCCACAGTCAACTTGGATTAAACAAGGAAAAAAACAAGGGCTTGGACAAACTGTCCAAGGGGGCTGGTGGTTCTTATTCAAGTCATTATAGATGGAAGGAGGGATTTGGATGAGTGTCCACGTGGCTAATATTAATTTGCTATCTTTCAAGTGAAGGAAAAGAGCTTGCCAAGTCAAGGATAGGTAGGTTGTCAATAAAATCTTCAAAGGAATTGAATATGACAAGGAAAAACTTGCATTCTTGCTCCAAGTTTCTAGAAGGCTAGATCATCTTTTATTAGGGTCGTGGGTATGTAGGATTCAGCTAATAACAAGTTGGTCTTGCTAGCATTTGTGGGTTTTGGATGACTGAAGTGGGCCAAGCTCATCCATGGCTTTGTTGGACCGAGCCTCTATATGGATTGACTTCCTTAGGGTGCAACCTTTGGGCCTCAATGTCTTTAGATGTGATTTTTGGGCTTGCATCAGATTATGATGCTAAATGTGATTTTGTAAACTTAGACGAAATAAGTTTTTCGATAAAACATAAATGTAGTGGATTTGACAAGAAAGGAGGAAGTAGGACTGATTGAAAATCTAAAAATGATGACCCTCATAGCATTGAAAATGTTGAGAACTTAAAAGAATTCCACCCAATAGCAAAAATCGTTGCCCATCTATCAACAATGCTGACTATGCCGACAGTGTCATTCCAACGGCTCCTTCTCTGTCATGCTTTCCTTCACCTACCAATCTTTCCTTTAGAGAGAGAGAGAGAGAGAGAGAGAGAGAGAGAGAGAGATAAAATCATGAGAATATGGTCTAAAATAATAAGAATATCCGTGGTGGCCGGTGGTCGCTCGATGATCGAAATCTGTTGATGCTGAGGCCCCATCTTCTTCCTAAGTAGCTGGTTTCCTTTCATTCTTCTTCTTCTTCTTCTTCTTCTTCTTCTTCTTCTTCTTCTTCTCTGTATGCTTGGTTTGATGCCGTGTTCATGCCTCTGGTTTCTCATCATTACTGTAGCCCATCTCCCCAGCTGGACATGCCTAAAACAACATCTCTCCCCATGAAATCCATTAATCTAGTGCTTTGTTCGAGCTCATTTCTATGGCTCCATCCCTATTTTGGCTGCGTTGCAGCAAGGTTTGCCCAATCACCTCAATTGTTCTGGTTAATGACTTTGAATATCTTTAATGAGGACTATGATCTTCAAGATTCTTCACTCATCCCAACCCCTCTTTTGCATGCATCACCGCTAATCTCTAATCCACACTCTAAAGCCATAATTATACTGTCTTGGTTTGTTCGCCGATGGCTCCTCAACTACCCTCTCTTCCTCCCATTATATATACATGGTCCCGGCGTGGTGTTTTCTCATCCTTCTTCCACCCTTGTATTCTCCTGGCCCCTGGAAACATTACTTGTGGTGCAGTCGTGTCACACATATCCCACTCCCATGGACCGCTTTCCGTCCCAACCTCCTTTCCGTCCTGTGACACTCGATGCTTCTCTGAGTGCAAAGGTCCAACTCTTGGCTGAATTTTCTTCTAAGCTTGATCTCCCTTCTCTCTGAGTGACATCTATGGATGTTGCTGAAGGATCGATCCAATATGCAAAAGCAAAACTTCAATTCTCAATTGTAGGTCACGTCCTTAACAATATTTACATCTCCCTCCTTGAGCTACGTTCAATGTTTAATAAGGTTGGTCATTCAATATCTCTCAAAGGGCTGGAGCTTTACCTGGCTGACAACACACCAGACCGCTTTGTCATTAAGCTTTGAAATGCTCGAGACATGTATGTCATTCTTTTCTCTTAACCATAGGTTTATTTGGGAAACCTTACCATTTTGCAGCGCTAGAATCCCAATATTCCAATGGAACAAGTTGTCTTCCCTATTATGGTCATCTGGGATCAACTGGAGGATTTTTATTGGTTGTACTTCGAGTAAGGAATCCTGGGCAATATCTTCTCTCATGTTGGCAAGTGCCTGGAAATTGAAAGTTTCTCTGGGTCTCTCAGTTCCTCTAATAATCCTGAAGCTAGACTCATGATCCCTCTCACTCAGAGCTTTGCCTCTTCTGTCAAGGTCAATTTAGGCTCAACTAGTACCATTGATGTGTGCTTCACCTATGAATGGCTCCCCTCTCTGAATTTCCTTAACTGTATATGTTTTGGTCATTTGGGGAGCCAATGCCCTTTGAAGCCGCGAATGGAATTCCTTTAAGCCCTTGTAAAGACTAACTAGAGAGATGAGACTCGCTTGCTTCCTAAAGTAGCGATTCCTCCTCGTCGGACGAGTTTACTCACAGAGGTGTCTACTATTTACAATGAATTTTTCACTACGGATTTCTCTACAGACTCTTCCAAAGCCACTGATCCTAAAGATCCCAAAAGTGCCCGCCCTATGCCATCCTATGCTCCCAAAAGGAAATCTAAAATTCTCCAAGTAATATTCCTCATGTCTCACGTTCTGGGTATCGAGCTACCTCTTACTTTGGCCAACACTAGGTGAGTGATGTATGATTTCTTTAAGAACAATCCATCTGTCGCTGCTCTATATGCTCAAGGCCTTGCCCAGAACATTTGTCGTGTGGTCAATCAAGGATCAATCATCTGCCTCCCTGTGATCCCAGGTTCTATTGTTCCGTTCCCATTAAGTGTGGCTCCCCTTATTCATCGACAAACTCCCCCTCTTGTGGTAAAAATTGGTAAGGAAAGTCGAGGACATCCTGTGATATACACTTTTTCATAAGGGATTTTTGTCGACGGTTTCTCCTTCCATGCCATTGCTCAACTAGGGAATCCCAAACTTTTCTACCCCAAAAAAGGGATCTTCCCCAGGACACTCACGATCCTCTAGCCCTGAACCTTTTCACCAATGGACCATGCAAACTCTCAAAGTGAGCTTGGGGCAACTCTTGATGATGGTGAAGACGCTATTGAGATATTGGACTCTGAGGGCCTAAGGCTTCGGTGGCTGGCCGTAATCATCCACCGGAGGTGCCATGAAGCTAATGCAAATTAATTGTCGAGGGCTCGGTCAACCCTCGACAAAACGGGAATCCCGTCACCTTATCAATAAGCACTGACCAGCCATTTGCTTTCTTTATGAGACTAAGAAGAGCAGTGCACGATTACATCAACTTTGTAGAAGTCTGTCTTTCTCTAATTTTGTATGTTCTCCGGATATTCATGGGTCTAGAGGTTTCCTTTCGATGTGGTCCACAAGTTATACCTTGAATGTGGTTTAGCAGTCGGATTGGTGTTTCCATGTGGAAATTCAGCTCTCAGAATCAATGCAAAAATGGAGTGCTACTTTTGTTTTATTTGAGTTGCAACATATATACTAAATGTTTACAATTTTACTCTCTCCTTCAATTATCAAGCACATTCGACATTCCCTGGATCCTCTGTGGGGACTAGAATGCTTACCTTTTGAAGGAAGACAAGAGTGGTGGACGTGCAACTTTTTATGCTCAATTAGTTTCTTTCACCGACTTCATCAACAATGCATGCATATCTGAAATTCAGCCTTCTGACTACCCATTTAGTTGGTGTAATAAATAGCATGGAATGAATAGAACAGAAGCTAAGCTTGATAGGTTCTTTTCAATTCACTATGGACCGCTCGGTCTCCAACTATCTCTGTGTTCATGAAAAATTCTGGCTTTGTCCGATCATAGAGCTCTTATACTTCAGACT
>NW_024869056.1:0-7034 GCF_013358625.1 Macadamia integrifolia
ATCTAGTACATACCATCGTATCCCTGTACCTGGAACACATCACACACCATATTGGTTAAACACTGTAGAATTGATTTCGGCACACAATCATATGCCATTACATGAGGTGTTGTAGTGTATGATAGCCTGTAAATAATCGTAGCTTAATTCCAAGATACAGGGCAAAGTCCCCAACAGATATGTCAATGGTCCCACTTGACCATAGCACATTAATCATAGGAATAATATCAATAGTGAAAATCAATGAAATCATGCTAGGAGGAGAGAAGGGGAAAAAAATTTCAAAATTCCCCAATTTTCACAACCGGTGGGCTGCACCGGCGGGTAGGGGCCCACCGGTCCTAGTGCCTCACATAGGCGGGTGGCACCGGCGGGTAGGGGCCCGCCGGTCTTGCCCGTGTAAAAACACGAACAGGGCCCTACAGACCCTGTTCTGTCTGTCACTTTCCCAATCTCCTTTTCTCTTTCTTCCTTTCTTCCTTGGGCAATCTTGGAGGTCTCCTTGGCACTTCTACTCGCGGGTCCACTCATCAACTCGGCGCTTTAGAGAAGAGTCAACTCTCCCTTATTCAAGTAAGTTTCTTTTTCTCCTCTTTTCCAGAATTTCCATTTGGGGTAAAATGCATGTATAGACTTCACCTTAGGTTGTCTTTCCATATTTTTCACCATAGAATAGTATTTCCATGTGATTGTGATGCTTCTACTGTGGCCATTTGTAGTTTATAGGGATTTTGTCTCTTTATTTGGAGAAAACCCCAATTTGTGCCCTAGGTTTCCAAATTTGGGGATTTCTTCAATTCTCACTCTTTTTCTCCAATTGATGACTCCTTTGTGATGCATTCCATTTGATTTGTGCTAAATATGCTTTAGATTTCATAGATTATCCATTGTGCTTTGAATCCCCATGTATTCCCATGAAAATCCCTCTTTTGTATTGGTTCCCTTGGTTTTCATCCCATAGTTGCATTCATGGAATTCCATAGTCTATTTGGGTATGTTCTTGCACTTTCATGATCCCGCTACTATGGCATTTTGCTCTAGACCTAGGGTTTCAAGCTTTTACTTCATTGTGAATGAGTTGGTGCATTGAAATCGAATCCTCCCGTGCTATTTATGCTCTTTCCTTTTGCTGTCATTTTACTGTTTTGGCATGTTTCTATGCGTTGTCAACTACCGTGCATCATGTACATAGGTTCCCTATCATTCCTAGCTTGTCAGCATTTCCATTTTGCGAGTAATTGGGTTTTGGATTTCCCCTTTTTAATGCTGCTGTCATTTTCCTTTCTGTACTAACCCTACTTTCTTTTCTTATTGCCAGGATGTCGTCACGCACCGGCAAGGGACCATCTTCCTCTGGCGTTAGACGCAAGACCACCGCTTCTAAGCGGAAGAGTGCGGAGACCAGCTCTTCAGCTCCTCGCACGGGGAGACCCGCACCTGCCCAGTCTGACCCTTCAGACTATGATGAGGAGCACTTTCTTAGTGCAGAGGTAGCAGCCAACTGGCCCAACTTCCTGAAGGGGTCAGTGATGATGGAGAAGACCGTGGTAGTCGAGGACTTCCACAAGGCTAGGCTTCAGGAGAGGTTCTCAGCATTGGGCTAGGACTCTATTCTTCATGTAGACCGACCGTGCTATGAGCAGCTCATCCGTCGGTTCTATTGTAACCTGGAGGTGTCGTATCCGTACGGGGAGTTCACCATCAGCAGCTTGGTGAAGGGGGTGGACATCCAATTGACGGTGGGCACCTTGGCTAGTATCCTGGGTATATCGGCGGCGGGACACCGATACTACAGTCCCCCCAAGAGTAAGCCTCAGGGACCGTTCATGAGCCTGGCGACACCAGACTTCATCTACGAGACCATCTGCGGCAGCAGTAACCGCCCGGAGTCTGAGACATCCTTTTACCCTGAGGTTCGTCTATTCGCTCGGTTGGTCCAGTTCAACCTGCTCCCCAGAGGAGGTCATCGAAACCAGGTGGGTTTCATGGCGGCTTTCATTGCATTCTGCATTTTCACGGCCGCAGAGGGAGGCGACGAGCACTTGTGCCTCCCATACATTATTCTCAGGATGATGGAGCACCATACTTCCCACCCAGAGGATGGAGGATTCCCTTACGGCAGGATCCTCACTAGGATCTTCGAGTTCTTCGGGGTGGATCTGAGCGGTGAGGAGGGAAAGACTCCGGCTGATAGGTTCGACCGGAGAAACCTCCTGAGGATGGGTCTCCAAACCCTCATGGATTCACCTCCGAGATCAGGAGCTCAGAGAGGTAGGGGTAGGAGGGCTGCCCCTATGGAGGATGTCCCCATGGGAGAGGAGTCCAGTGAGGAGGATGAGGACTACGTTCCTCAGGACGAGGAGGAGGATCTGATGGGTGGTGGCATCCCTGAGGAGGCGCCTCAGGAGTCGAGAGGTCCTGGCCCTAGTTCTTCCAGAGCTGCAGCCTCACCACATGGAGCCCCACCACCTGGAAGTGGTGCCTACGACTTCGAGGGCATGACGTCCTCCATGCGGGCCTTGCAGGACGGCCAGGTTCAGCTACTGAGGCGGCTGGACGAGATTGTCTCCAGGGAGGAACGCATTATGGAGAGGCAGACCACCTTGGAGGATTCCTTCCTCCGGTTGGGTCAGGACTTAGACACCACGGCCAACGCTATCTCAGCAGATTTTGGCCAGCTTCGGAGGGAGGTACGGCTGGTGAATGCGAGGTTCGATTATTACGATCACCACCTCAACGTCAACTCTAGGCCTCCGGCAAACATGGTGATCATCGACGACGATGACGACGACCAGTGAGGGCTTGACTCACCCACACCAATTGTTTTACCTGTTTTCTGTTTTTTATAGACCTTATTGTATATCTTATTTATTCTCATTCCTTGTATCTGTACTGTAACTGGTTTCATTTATGGAATGATATATTTTTGGATAGTGGATTCTGTGGTGAATTCATATGTGGAGTATGTGTGGTTTGGTTGTGGTGTATTTTGCTATCTGTGATCTTTGTTATATTATATTATCTGTTGTTTATCAGGTATTTGTGTAAAATTTTTGGAAATCCCATTTTACGCCGTTATGCTGCCGAAATTTCATCGAAATAGTACTCTATAGGTTACATCACCAACCTAATCCCCTTTTATCTATACTCACGCATGCCATGAATGCATCATATAATGCAATCCCATTTTATACTTTCTTTCTTTGGCTTTTAATCTTTAAAGCTTTTATATTAACCCAACCCCATTTCCCTATTATAGAGTCTACGGGATTCTAATGGTATGCTGTGAGTGGAGCAGAGCATCGCGCTCTGATACCACCGATTGTCACACCCCGTTCACACTGAACCGGAGCGGTGACTGAGTTAACACCGGTTAACCCAAACCTGCCAGGATCATCATATACTGTATTCCACCACGGCATACGCACACTAACATAAGCTCATCAGATCAGCGGAAGACTAAGTTTTACCTGTGAATAAATCTCATATACTTGATACCCGAATTGTGATACAATAATTATATACATGTGGGCCCGAAGGCATGATAATTACACAATAAAAGTACAATTCATATATCAAGTATATACAGGAAATCATCAAAACAATCAGAGTGCACAGCTCAGCTCGGCCTCAGCACTGCTGTCCCGCAGCACAGCTCTGGCACGAGCAGTCAGCGTCGTGCTCTAACTCCTCCGGGGTCCACCAGTCCTCTTCAGGAAAATCGACTGTGGGACCCACCCCATGCTCCTCAGAAGTATGACCTGCAAAATCATTTAAAAAGGGGCGTATACGTGGGATGAGCTCACTAGCTCAGTAAGTAGAAAGATGGACCACACAGCAGTCCACACATCACAACACATCATATGCACTACATGCCATGCTATACATTTTAAATCACATCCACCTAAGCAACATTACTAATTCCTCGGTTTTAGTGCTACTACAACCACAGTGCGCGTATACTCCGGGTACGAGCCGCGAACTCCCTCCCGCGATACGCCCATAGGGCTGTCGGAGAAGGCCCACCGTGAGTACTCGGAAAAGTAAAGACAATGCCGTCCACCGGCTCTCAACAGAAATGTAAATGACTGAAAATAAAGGTGCTGACTCCAGCAATTTAAAAGCAGTACGATTGGCCCTCTTGAATGTACCACCGGGGTTGCCGACTGTCCTACATGACTCGTCGGGCGTTATGTCTAACCGCCACAGTGACCCGACGACCGCGACCACTGCTTCCCCCCAAATGATAATCCAACACCTCAACCCCTGTTGGGAAGGGTCGTAGCACGGGATGGTGAAAATCCTAATACCGCATGCTCCTATATGATATTAGTATGATTGCATAGTGCCACCGTGTCCCATTCCACAGGCCACCAATGCATTCGTTTCTAAGCCGACTACGACATCTAGTCTATCAATGCATTATGCACAATGATGTCCACATTCAACATATAAACATCTCATTCAATTGGCGTTTGAAAAGTAAACATAGCACATATGCACATCAATGTGTGGAATGACTAATCTACATAGCATATTCATGATGACATGACTAGATTAGATATAATTAAATAAATGCCAAACAAATGCCTTAAAACAAGTCCAAACGTCCTCTCCCCACTTACTTGTAGCGTACAAGGATTCCCGTTCGGTACGGGTGAGATCCAGAGCGAATCGGGTAGGATTTGGTGAACCTAACATAATTGAGCAGGGTTAGTACTTCACCATTTTAGAATCAAAATTAATGAAATCCAATGTCAAAATCATGTTTAGAACGTCAAAATAAGGTCACACGTCCGATTTGGGTTCGATCGGACATAAGGATCACCTTCGGGGCCACATGGGTGGGTCAGACAGGTGGGCTGTCTACCCACCGATTTTACCCACCGGTTAGGACCGGTGGGTAGGGGCCCGCCGGTAGTACCCGCCGGTTGGGCCAGGGACCCCCTTGCTAGGACCGGCGGGTACCTAACCGGCTACCCCCTGGTTGGGCCCGAAGGCCCCCTTGCCTTCTCAGGTGGGTACCCACAGGTGGGTAGGAGCCCACCGATTGTACCCACCGGTCTTGGCGGAAAAGACACTGTTTCTTCCCCATTTTCTCCATTCTTTGGAGAATCAAATGGGGCTTTTCCCCACCCATTCTTCACATCCTCAAGGTCCTATAGGATGGTTCTAACCTAGATCTAGGTTAGATTCAAGTGAGGGAAAACCATCTTACCTTCTTTGCTCAAGAACAACCTCAAACCCTCCAAATCACTTCAAACTCACAATGCTCCTTCCACTTTATCAATATCTCTTCAAATCCTTCAAGATCAACACATAAATCATCTATTAAACCTTAGATTCATCATTTCAAAGGGGTTTTACAAGATCTCAAGAAACCATACTCGAATCAAGGGTTTAAAGCTTGGGTATGGTGAATGTTCACAAAACCCAACTTTTTTTACCTCCAACTGTAGATCTAGAGTTGAAGATCACTCTCCCGGCACCGGAATGGGAAGACCGAGCTTCGGCGCCGCTGAAATCCCCCTTTTCTTCCTCTTCCTTCTCTTCCTTTCTTCTTCCCTTTCTTTTCTCTCTCCTCTTTACTTTTCTCACCAATGTACGAGGGTAATAAATGGAAAGAAAAGAAAGTCATAAAGCCTTATATACCATTCCTAATTAAGTGAATAGTGCTCTTGGATGGGTCACTCAGGTGGGTGCACCCACCTGTCCTACCCACCTGAGAGCCAAAACTTGGGATTTTGACCGGGTTCGGACCTCGGCGCGCACCCCACCCAAGCATACGATGTAGCATACGTATATACCTTAAAATACGGATATAATACCTGTTTTATCCGTACATAGCCTTATGGTAGGTGCACGTACACGGTTTGGGCACTCCCGTCTCTTCTGGCACTGGCTCAGACTTGTCGGGCCAGCTGGTGTTTAAGGTCACCCGTGCCATCATAGCCCATAAGGAACCTGCTCTAATTTCCTCTGGCTCGGTTCCTGTTTGGTTAAACCGGTTCAACCGTGAAATCAGACCGGGTTTAAGAAGCGGGGTATTACAGTTGGAATGCAGTGTCTACCGCCTGTGTGATTGTGTCATCTGGTCCTATTTCCTCCAGATCATCCCATTGTTCCCGGTAGTAAAGATCACTGACGGTTACTTCCCCCAACATTTTGTCAATTTCTTTTATCCTTTCCTACATCTTTAATACAGTGGAGTATACTTCACACAGCTTTTGTTCTGACTTGACTAGGAAATCTGGTTCGTCCAAATAAACTTGCATCGGCTCTCTAGATCCTTCATCACTTTTTGAATTTGACGTAGAACCATCTCCTCCCATGCAGAGGGAAGGGTAAATGCCACCTGTTGGGTCAGTTATTACATCATCACCACCAATATCATAGACTAAGAAACATATTGAATGTTCTAGTAAGTAATATACTAACTCATCATCATAATAATTGTACCAAGGCCCTTAGTAGTCATCCCAGTCTGGATACCCATCATCCTCTCGAGAATCAGAGTCATCTCCATCCTTCTCATCTTCATTTTCATTCTCATCGTCATCATCATCATCCTCTTCGTTGTTGATTTCACTCCCACTTATTCTTCATCAGATTCCTCAGGACCATCAAATTCTCTGGCATCCAAATGCTCATAGTATTTGGAGCGTATAGACCGAAAGATTTTCATAGGGTTGGTCTTATCATTACTGGCTCAAAGTTGGACTAGTCTCGACTCACCATCCTAAGTGTCACTTCCTATGTGGATTAAGGAAGTGTATTCCTTAATCTGCTCTCCTATGGCCAATGTATTTACTGCTCTAAGAAGATCAGTTATAATCTCTTCAAATACTTCTGGATTATTTTCTGAAGTTAAAGCAGGCTGAATTAGAGAAGTAGGATCACTTTCCTATTCTTCTCCTAGAGCATTCACTGATCTTGTTGATGAGGTCATCTTTAGGGAATCTGGTAGCATATCCTTCCATTTGTATCCATCCGTCCATCATTCCCTTGGGTTGCACATCGAACCTTGAGAATGG
>NW_024869056.1:7054-23910 GCF_013358625.1 Macadamia integrifolia
ATTAATGAAATTTGATGTCAAAATCGTGTTTAGAACGTCAAAATAAGGTCACACGTCCGATTTGGGTTCGATCGGACATAAGGATCACCTTCGGGGCCACACGGGTGGGTCAGACAGGTGGGTAGTCTGGCCCACCGGTCCTACCCACCGATTGGGACCGACGGGTAGGGGCCCACCGGTATGGCCCGCCGGTTGGGCCCGAAGGGCCCCCTGTCTTCTCAGGTGGGTACCCACAGGCGGGTAGGGGCCCACCGGTTGTACCCACCGGTCTTGGCGGGAAACACCCTGTTTCTTCCCAACTTTCTCCATTCTTTGGGAATTCAAATGGGGCTTTTCCCCACCCATTCTTCACACTTTCAAGGTCCTATAGGATAGTTCTAACCTAGATCTAGGTTAGATTCAAGTGATGGGAAACCATCTTACCTTCTTTGCTCAAGAACAACCTCAAACCCTCCAAATCACTTCAAACTCACAATGCTTCTTCCACCTTGTCAATGTCTCTTCAAATCCTTCAAGATCAACACATAAATCATCTATTAAACATTAGATTCATCATTTCAAAGGAGATCTACAAGATCTCAAGAAACCATACTCGAATCAAGGGTTTAAAGCTTGGGTATGGTGAATGTTCACAAAACCCAACTTTGCTTACCTCTAACTGTAGATCTAGAGTTGAAGATCACTCTCCCGGCGCCGGAATGAGAAGATCGAGCTTCGGCGCCGCTGAAATCCCTCTTTTCTTCCTCTTCCTTCTCTTCCCTTCTTCTTCCCTTTCTTTTCTCTCTCCTCTTTACTCTTCTCACCAACGTACGGGGGTCATAAATGAAAAGAAAATAAAGTCATAAATGCTATATATAATTCCTAATAAGTGAACAGTGCACATGGATGGGTCACTCAGGTGGGTGGGTGTACCCACCTGTCCTACCCACCTGAGGGCCAAACTTGGGATTTTGACCGGGTTCGGGCCACGGTACGAACCCCACCCCTGGCATACGATGTAGCATACGTATATACCTTAAAATACGGATATAATACCTGTTTTATCCGTACATGGCCTTATGCTAGGTGCATGTACACGGCTTGGGCACTCCCGTCTCTTCTGGCACTGGCTCGGACTTGTCGGGCCAGCCAGTGTTTAAGGTCACCCGTGCCATCATAGCCCATAAGGAACCCGCTCTAACTTCCTCTGGCTTGGTTCCTGCATGGTTAAACCGGTTCAACCACGAAATCAGACCGGGTTTAAGAAGCGGGGTATTACAACCTATGTTGACCAACCGCGACAGGTTTTCAATCATAGTAGCATCCACATGCTACCTGATTTCGCATGTGTTATCGATCGACATCTCCTACCTTTGGTCTTATCGCTCGTTTTGCATTTGCATTTGCACCTCTGCCATCCTTGAGCTGGATGTCGGTAGTACATTGCTCTTGGTGACAAAATGGTGTGTTATTTTTTTTCCTTTCGACCGTTACATAGGTCTCGGTCAAAGAGGGGCAATCTGTAGACACTGAATTTTGTCACCCCCCGGCAATGATGACAATATGAAGGATTACATGTTGGATATTTTAGACTTGGAGAATTTTCAAACTTAGAGTAGAAAATTACCATTTTTTTCCTATAAAATTTCAAGAGAAAATATTTTCAAAAATTAGAATTTGATGTAGTGGATTATTGTTGTTTGTCCCCTCAAGTCGGACATTACACTTTGATGCGAGAACTATGCGAATCGACGCTCGATTCTCTCTTTCATTATATGATCCAGGTCCCTACTTTATGCATATTTTTATAAAGGTTCCTAGTTGAGACTACAATCGTGTCTCAAATCATTGGATAGTGCTCGGACTGAGATTTCTAACGACATATTACACGTCGAATTCCAACAAACGGTTTGAAAGATATGACCCCCGAAAGTTGACTCCAAAGTTTGATATCAGATTCCATTCCGAGCAACCAAAGAGTGCCACATGGCGCCCAAACCCCTTTGTCCAAAAGCAAGCCTTTTTGGATAATTCTCTCTAGTTTTTTAGTCCCACATCAGAAATAAGAGAAAATTGTCCCAAGTCCCATGGCTATAAGAATAGCCCTTCCTCTCTTCCAAAAAGGGGGGAAAAGAAAATTTGGGAGAAAGAATATGGCCCCATGAAAACTTTTGCTAATTCTCTCTCTCTCTAAATAAAGAATCTCTCCAAGTATAAAATTTTGAATGTGTAATCCTTCCTTGAGCCGGGAGACCTAGTTCGAGTTATCTCCCCTTGTTTCTTAATTAAAGCCGGGTTTAAGGTATTTATTTTTTTCTTCTTCTTTTTTCCCAATAGCGATTTAGAATTAGTTTAATTTAATAGATCAGTTTCTAAATCATTAATAATTGATTTATTTAGATTAATTATGTTTAATTAGTTTCAGTTTGGTTCAATACGGTTTATTAGATGTGAATTGATTTATTCCGGTCCAATTAAAGGTATTTAGGTTTATTTGATTCTTTTAGATTAATTAGGTTTAATTGGTTTTTTTATTTAACATGCTTACTTAAGTAGATTTGATTTGGTTTAGTTTTTTTTTTTAAATTGTTTTTTGTTCTTTTAATCTAGGCCCTTAGATTAGGATCTCAAGCCCTAATCTCTTCCCCCATCTTTTCTTCCTTTCTTTCTTCTTTTCCCTATAGCAGAAAATCAGCCGCACCTTTCTCCTCCTTTCTTCTTCTTCTTTTTCTTCTTCTTCTTCCTCTCATCTTTTCTCTTTTACCATGACCAAACCATTTCCAAGCCCTAGTGGAGCGGGAACTACGCTTTTCTTCACACTCGCTCTCTATCTGAGCTTTCTATATCTATAAAGAGATCTACAAGATTATTCCACTCCAGCGATATGATTCAGGCGAAAACCTGAGTTTTCATTTCAAAACATTATTTCCAATCGAATAGTTTTCCTTGGATTTTGATATTCTTTCGTTATTTCTAGTTGTGTTTTACTGGTGACACGTGCTGCATGATCATCGGTGATGGCTTCGGCTTGCATGAACAACATCGGAGTTTCACCAAAAACTTTTCTCGACTGGCCTCCGATGTTCCCAACATACGGCTAGTTGAGTCCAAGAATTTCTTTCAGTCCTGATTTCCCCGAAGAGGATCCAAATGCGAAGACTTCCTCAACAGCTGAATAACAGAAGTCTACGGAGAAACAAGATCCCGAAGTTTACGGCAAGGATTTCAAAGATTTTGAGTTTAGGCTTGAAGATTCGGTGACAATGCTTCTGGCGGACGAGCTCTTCTCCGATGGGAAGCTTGTGCCTCTGCAACTTACCACGGTTAGTCCTTCTATTGATTCAACCGCGGCAACATAGACTTTGGAGGAGATAAGGTCACTAGAGGAGATGAAATCGCACCGGAGAGCTGAGGTGTCCAGGACAGATCCGTACTTATTCTCCCCTAAGGCGCCGAGATGTTCGAGTAGATGGAGAGAGCTTCTAGGGTTGAAGAAGCTGCAGAGCAATCACGCTAAGCAGGATTTGAAGAATTCTGATTCGTCTTTATCTTCGAAGGATAATAACCCCAAGACATTGAAGCATTTCCTCCACAGGAACTTGAAATCTTCTTCAGCGGGGGTAGATTCTTTGTTGAGCCTTCCGTTGCTGAGGGATTCTGATTCGGAGTCCGTTTCAATTTCTTCCCTCCTTTCTCTTTCTTCTTCATCTTCTTCTGGCCCTGACCATGAAGATCTCCCGAGGCTTTCCCTTGATTCGGATAAACCAAATCCGAGTCAAACATTTTCTCTGGGCTGAAACCGATTGGGTTTTGCTCATTATTTTTGAATCATATGATAACCATAGGTTTTCACTAATTTCTATTAAATTAGAGTTTTGACTTAGCAAATGGGTCTATGGGCTTTAGTCTAGGACGTAGGTCAGTACGGGCGTGGCTGGCCCCCCTCAAACCGGCTCGTAGCATTATGTGAGTTACTTGGATTTTCGTTGATAAAAATGAACCTGTTTCGGTCCATTTCTTTTTATCTCAAATAATGTGTCCCTTTAGAATTAATTGTGTATTTAATTTAGATTCAGATATCTTGCCATATTGATAATCATTAGATTTAGATAGGTTAATCAATATCATGTTTGCCATGCTTCGTGTTTATTAACATGTTTTTGATACTTGATGATTCTTTTTTTTGTTTAAATCAATTCATTTTTCTCATGTATGTAGGTTAGCTAGTATTCATATTTTGTCCACTCCTCACTCATACCACCACGTGGGAGATTTACAACCATTGTATATTTAACATAATAGTTAGATTCCATTTACTTAAATTGAGGTAGTTAATTAAATAATTATTTTAATATTTAATTAAATAAAGTCTTAACTCATTAGATTAATTAAGGTTCATAATGCATTTAATTGACTCTTAAAATTTGGTTTTAATTGTTTAAATTATTAGATTGATTAGGTTTTCCAACACTTTCACCTGAAATAGTTAGATTTGGGTAGTTTTCACCATTCAATTCAAGTTTTTGTCTTTCTTTAAAAATCTTTTTACCTGTTAGATTAATAAATTAATTAGGATTGCAATAATTCATTTCACAAATCATTAGGGATTAGGATTAATCATTTTAATTAATTCAATTTAGGATCTCACAAATTCATTGATCATCCATCTAGGTCAGGCTCAATTAATCAAATTAGTTTAATTTAGGGTTTCATAAGTTGCTAAACTAATCCTAGGTCTATGCTTATTTCATTAGCTTAATCTAAGACTCATAATACATCAATTAAATCATCTAGGGTTTTTAATTTTAATTAGCATAATCATTTCATTATCTGCATCATAACCTAGCTAGCATAATTTAGACACTTGGTTTAGGGTTTTCACATGTCATGCTTAGATACCTAGTTTAGAGTTTTCAGTGACCTATATTTAGGACTAGTTAATAGGGTACAAACAAGCTTTGGTCAAACAGAATGAGACCGGCCTTAGGGTCGGGCAGACTGGGTCCCTAACACCTTCCCAGTCAGTCACTTGACACTTGTCTAGAATCTTTGTGCAAACCAGCTTTATCCATCAGAGTCATTAGTCTCTCTCCCTTGATTGGGGGAGACATTTATGGGTCCTAGACCTTTTCTATGGCGACTCCCTTTTACCCATAACGTGTATCCCCCCTTGGCATTTTGATGACCAGGGGTGTAATGCCCCGCTTCTTAAGCCCGGTCTGATTTCGTGATTGAACCGGTTTAACCATGCAGGAACCGAGCCAGAGGATATTAGAGCTGGTTCCTTATGGGCTATGATGGCACGGGTGACCTTAAACATCGGCTGGCCCGACAAGTCCGAGCCAGTGCCAGAAGAGACGGGAGTGCCCAAACCGTGTACGTGCACCTACCATAAGGCTATGTACGGATAAAACAGGTATTATATCTGTATTTTAAGGTATATACGTATGCTACATCGTGTGCTTGGGGTGGGGTTCGCGCCGAGGTCCGAACCCGGTTAAAATCCCAAGTCTTAGCTCTCAGGTGGGTAAAACAGGTGGGTACACCCACCCACCTGAGTGACCCATCCAACACTATTCACTTAAGTAGGAATAGTATATAAAGCTTTATGATTTCTTTTCTTTCCATTTATTACCCTCGTACGTTTGGTGAGAAAAGTAAAGAGGAGAGAGAAAAGAAAGAGAAGAAGAAAGGAAGAGGAAGAAAGGAAGGATTTCAGTGGTGCTGAAGCTAGATCTTGCCATTCCGGTGCCGGGAGAGTAATCTTCAACTCTAGATCTACAGTTGGAGGTAAGAAAAGTTGGGTTTTATGAACATTCACCATACCCAAGCTTTAAACCCTTGATTCGAGTATAGGTTCTTGAGATCTTGTAAATACCCTTTGAAATGATGAATCTAAGGTCTAATAGATGATTTATGTGTCGATCTTGAAGGATTTGAAGAGATATTGACAAGATAGAAGGAGCATTGTGAGTTGGAAGTGATTTGAAGGGTTTGAAGTCATTTTTGGGCAAAGAAGGTAAGATGGTTTCCCTCACTTGAATCTAACCTAGACCTAGGTTAGAACCATCCAATAGGACTTCAAAGGTGTGAAGAATGGGTGGGGGAAAGCCCCATTTGATTCCCCAAAGGATGGAGAAAATGGAGAAGAGACAGGGTCTTTCCCCGCCAAAACCGGTGGGTACAACCGGCGGGTACCTACCCGCCTGAGAGTACCCACCTGAGAAGGCAGGAGGCCTTCGGGCCTAACCGGCGGGTATAAACCGGCGGGTACAACCGACGGGTACCTACCCGTCGGTCTTGGCAAAGGGGTCCCTGGCCAAACCGGCGGGTACAACCGACGGGTATAACCGGTGGGTACCTACCCGCCGGTCATAACCGGTGGGTATAACCGGTGGGTAGACAACCCACCTGTCTTACCCACCTGTTTGGCCCCGAAGGTGATTTGTATGTCCGATCGAACCCAAATCCGATGTGTGACCTTCTTTCGACGTTCTAAACACGATTTTGACATCGGATTTCATTAATTTTGATTCTAAAATGGTGAAGTACTAACCCCGCTCAATTTTGTTAGGTTCACCAAATCCTACCCGATTCGCCCCGGATCTCACCCGTACCGAACGGGAATCCTTGTACGCTACAAGTAAGTGGAGAGAGGACGTTTGGCCTTGTTTCAAGGCATTGTTTGGCATTCATATAACTATATCTAATCTAGTCATGTCATCATGAATATGCTATATAGATTAGTCATCCCACTCATTGATGTGCATATGTGCTATGTTTACTTTTCAATTGCAAATTAAATGAGATGTTATATGTTGAATGTGGACATCATGGAGCATAATGCATTGATAGACTAGATGCCGTGGTCGGCTTGGAAACGAATGCATTGGTGGCCCGTGGTATGGGACACGGAGGCACTATACAGTCGTACTGTCATATAGGAGCATGCGGTATTAGGATTCTCACCATCCCGTGCTACGACCCTTCCCAACAGGGGTTAAGGTGTTGGGTTGCCATTTGGGGGGAAGCAGGGGTCGCGGTTGTCGGACACTATGGCGGTTAGGCATTACGCCCGGCGAGTCATGTAGGACAGTCGGCAACCCCGGTGGTACATTCAAGAGGGCCAATCGTACTGCTTTTAAATTGCTGGAGTCAGCACTTTTATTTTCAGTCATTTACATTTCTGTTGAGAGCCGGTGGACGGCATTGTCTTTACTTTTCCGAGTACTCACGGTGGGCCTTCTCCAACAGCCCTATGGGCATATCGCGGGAGGGAGTTCGCGGCTCGTACCCGGAGTATACGCGCACTGTGGTTGTAGTAGCACTTAAACCAAAGACTTAGTAATGTTGCTTAGGTGAATGTGAATTAAAAATGTATAGCATGGCATGTAGTGCATATGATGTGTTGTGATGTGTGGACTGTTGTGTGTGGTCCACCTTTCTACTTACTGAGCTAGTGAGCTCATCCCACGTGTACACCCCTTTTTAGATGATTTTGCAGGTCATTCATCTGAGGAGCATGGGGTGGGTCCCACAGTCGAGTTTCCTGAAGAGGACTGATGGACCCCTGAGGAGTTAGAGCAGGGCGCTGACTGCGTGTGCGAGAGCTGTGCTGCGGGACAGCAGTTTTGAGGCCGAGCTGAGCTCCACCTTGGAGGCCGTGCTGAGCTCCACTTCTGAGGCCGAGCTGAGCTCTTCTATATGATGCCAAGCTGGGCACAACACTTTATGCCGAGCTGAACTCCGGCCTTGATACCGAGCCGAGCTGTGCACTCTGATGATTTTGATGATTTCCTGTATATACTTGATATTTGAACTTTATTCTTTTTGTGTATATATCATGCCTTCGGGCCCCAATGTATATAATTATTGTATCACCATTTGGGTATCAAGTATATGGGAGTTATTCACAGGTAAAACTTAGTCTTCCGCTGATCTGATGAAATTATGTTAGTGTGTGTATGCTGTGGTGGAATACAGTATCTGATGATCCTGGCAGGTTTGGGTTAACCGGTGTTAACTCGGTCACCGCTCCGGTTCAGGGTGAACGGGGTGTGGCAAACGGTGGTATCAGAGCATGATGCTCTGCTCCACTCACAGCATACCATTAGAATCCCGTAGACTCTATAATAGGAAAATGGGGTTGGGTAAAGATAAAAGCTTAAAGATTAAAAGTCAAAGAAAGAAAGTATAAAAAATGGGGTTATATTATAAGTTGCATTCATGGCATGCGTGAGTGTAGATAAAAGGTAATTAGATTGGAACTATAACCTATAAAGTACTATTTCGACGAAATTTCGGCAGCATAACGGCGTAAAATGGGATTTCCAAAAAATTTTTACACAAAACCTGATAAACAACAGATAATAATATAACAAAGAGCACAGATAGAAAAAAAAATCACATCACCACAAGACCACACGGGTACTCCATATATGAAATCACCACAAAATCCATTATCCAAAGATATTTTATTCCATAAATGAACCAGTTACAATACATATACAAGGAATGAGAAGAAATAAGTATACAATGTCTACAAAAAAAAAAAGAGAAAACAGGTAACCAGCTGGTGTGGGTGAGCCAAGCCCTCACTAGTCGTCGTCATCATCGTCGATGATCACCACATTCGCTGGAGGCCTGGAGTTGACGTCGAAGCGGTGATCGTAATAATCGAACCTCGCGTTCACCAGCCGTACCTCCCTCCGAAGCCGGCCATAGTCTGCTGAGATAGCGTTGGCCCTGGTGTCCAAGTCCTGACCCAGCCTAAGGAAGGACTCCTCCAAGGTGGCCTGCCTGGAGACAATCTCGTCCAGCCGCCTCAGTATCTGAACCTGGCCATCCTGCAAGGCCCGCATGGAGGCTGTCTGGCCCTCGTAGTCGTAGGCACCACTCCCAGGTGGTGGGGCTGTAGCTCTGGAAGAACTAGGGCCAGGACCTCTTGATTCCTAAGGCACCTCCTCAGGGATGCTGCCACCCATCAGATCCTCCTCCTCGTCCTGAGGAACGTAGTCCTCATCCTCCTCACTGGATTCCTCCTCCATGAGGACATCCTCCATAGGGGCAGCCCTCCTACCCCTACCTCTCTGAGCTCCTGATCTAGGAGGTGAATCCATGAGGGTCTGAAGACCCATCTTCAGGAGGTTTCTCCGGTCGAACCTATCAGCCGGAGTCTTCCCCTCCTCACCGCTCAGATCCACCCCGAAGAACTCGAAGATCCTAGTGAGGATCCTGCCGTAAGGGAATCCTCCATCCTCTGGGTGGGAAGTGTGGTGCTCCATCGTTCGGAGAATGATATAGGGAAGGCACAAGTGCTCGCCGCCTCCCTCTGCAGCCGTGAAGATACAAAAGGCAATAAAAGCCGCCATGAAACCCACCTGGTTCCGATGACCTCCTCTGGGGAGCAGGTTGAACTGGATCAACCGGGCGAATAGACGAACCTCAGGGTAGAAGGATGTCTCGGACTCCGGTCGACTGCTGCTGCCGCAGATGGTCTCGTAGATGAAGTCCGGTGTCTCCATGCTCATGAACGGTCCCTGAGGCCTACCCCTGGGGGGACTGTAGTATCGGTGTCCCACCGCCGATATACCCAATATGCTGGCCAAGGTGCCTACCGTCAGCTGGATATCCACTCCCTTCACCAAGCTGCTGATGGTGAACTCCCCGTACGGATATGACACCTCTAGGTTACAGTAGAACCGACGGACGAGCTGCTCGTAGCATGGTCGGTCCACCTGAAGAATAGAGTCCCAGCCCAGTGCTGAGAACCTCTCCTGAAGCTTAGCCTTGTGGAAGTCCTCGACTACCACGGTCTTCTCCATCAACACTGACCCCTTCAGGAAGTTGGGCCAGTTGGCTGCGGCCTCTGCACTAAGGAAGTGCTCCTCATCATAGTCTGAAGGGTCAGACTGGGCAGGTGCTGATCTCCCTGTGCGAGGAGCTGAAGAGCTGGTCTCCGCACTCTTCTGCTTAGAAGCGGTGGTCTTGCGTCGAACGCCAGAGGAAGATGGTCCTTTGCCGGTGCGTGAAGACATCCTGGCAATAAGAAAAGGACGTAGGGATTAGTACAGCAAGAAAAAGACAGCAGCATTAAAAAGGGGAACCCAAAACCCAGTTTATGCAAAACGGAACGGCGACAATCTAGGAACGACAGGAAACTTATGACATGAAGCACGGTAGTTGACGACGCATAGAAACATGCCAAAACAGTAGGATGACAGCAAAAGCAATAAGCATAAATAAAATGAGGGAATTCAAGTCCATTGTGCAAAATTTGAACATGATGGAGAATAGCTTGAAACCCTAGGTCTAGAGCAAAATGCCGTAATAACGGGATCATGAAAGTGCAAGAACATACCCAAATAGACTATGGAGTCCTATGGATACAAGTATGGATGAAAAGCAAGGGAACCAATGCCAAAAATAGGGATTTTCATGGAAGTACATGGGGATTCCAAGCATAATGGATGATTCATGAAATCTAAAGCATAACAAGCACAAAACAAGTGAAATGCATCACAATGGAATCATCAATTGGAGAAAAGGATCAAAAATTTAAGAAACCCCAAAATTTGGAAACCTAGGGCACAAATTGGGGTTTTTCTCCAAATGAAGAAACAAATTCCTATAAACTACGAATGACTACAGTAGAATCATCATAAACACATGGAAAGACTATTCTATGGTGAAAAATATGGAAAGTAAGCCTAGAAAGTAAACCCTATTCATGCATTTCACCCAAATGGAAATTCTGGAAAAAGAGAAGAAGAAGAAACTTACTTGAAGGAGAATGAGTTGACTCTTCTCTAAAGCGCTGAGTGGGTGAGTAGACTCGTGAGTAGAAGCACCGAGGAGACCTCCAAGATCGCCCAAGGAAGAAAGGAAGAAAGAGAAAGGTGATGGGGAAAGAGACAAGACAGAACAGGGCCCTACAGGCCCTGTTCGTGTTTTAACTCGGGCAAAACCGGTGGGTATAACCGGCGGGCTCCTACCCGCCGGTGCCACCCGCCGGTTAAGGCAGTGAAGACCGGTGGGTATAATCGGCGGGCTCCTACCCGCCGGTTCATCCCACCGGTTATGGCAGTTGGAAAAAAAAAATTTTGAAAATTTTGAAAATTTTTCTTCTTTTCTTGTTTCCCTTCTCTCCTCCTAGCATTATTACATTGATTTTTGCTATGGATGCTATTCCTATGATTAATATGCTATGGTCAAGTGGGACCATTAGCATGTCTGTTGGGGACTTTGCCTGTATCTTGGAATTGATCTATGATTATTTACAGGCTATCATACACTACAACACCTCATGTAATGGCATATGATTGTGTGCCTAAATCAATTCTATGGTGTTTAACCAATATGGTGTGTGATGTGTTCCAGGTACAGGGATACAATGGTACATACTAGATCCGGTAGTAATGCCCGAGGTACCTCGCGGGGTCCTCGTCGGGTCGGTCGACCACAAAATCCCCGGGGGTCTCGTTCTGTGGGGCATACCTCACCTCCACTACCTCCAGAGACCCTTGGTCAGGGTGGGGCACATGGGGACCCACCTATGACTGCACTCCCAGACCCTCCACCGGTCATTACACCGGGAGATGTTGCTACAATAATCCAGCAGTCCCAACAAGCTTTCTAGCAATAAATGCTTCAGCAACAGCAAGCATTTATGACTGCCATTCCTATGGGCATTATGCGAAAGACTGTCGGGCCCGACCAGCCTTGCCCTCCAGTCAGCCCTCTGTGTACCGACCTCCCCTACCTCGAGGCAGTCAACCGCAGGGAAGGATGTATGCCCTATCGGCCGAGGAAGCTGAGGCTAGTACCGAAGTTATAGCAGGTACATTTTAAATTAAGAAGTTCATTACGATTAATATTGATGACCTGCTAAAATTATATGCATTGTTATACTAGGTATCCTACCCATATCAGGCATACTAGCTTATGTTTTATTTGATTCATGAGCTACTCATTCATTCGCATCTAAGAGATTTGTAGGGAAACTTGGGATGTCACCCAGGATCCTAGACCATGGAATGATTGTTAGTATGCCTACTGGTAAGATTGCACAGCTGAAGGAAGTGTATGGGCCGTGCCCAGTGGAGATTAGTGGGAAGAACTTTGATGCACAACTTATTAAATTCAATATGCAGAATTTTGATGTTATATTAGGTATGGATTGGTTATCGGCTCATCGAGCTAATGTGATCTGTGCGGAAAGGCTGATTAAAGTAACAGATGACGAAGGGAAAGAGTGGGTATACCGAGCAGATACAATGAAAAGGGTGAGGAAGGTCCTCGTCTCCGCTCTTCAAGCGGTAAAGTTGCTAGAAAATGGATGTCAGGGTTTCATAGCCTCGGTACTCGATGTTGATGCAAGAGTTACACCTCTAGAAGAAGTAAAGGTGGTTAAAGAGTTTCCCGATGTTTTCCCAGATGATCTGATGCAATTACCACCTGATAGGGAGTTGGAGTTTGCTATAGACTTGACTCTTGGAGCAGCTCCAGTATCTAAGGCTCCATACAGGATGGCACCAGCTGAATTGAAGGAGTTGCAGATGCAATTGCAGGAACTATTGGAAAAGGAGTTTATTCGCCCAAGTGTTTCACCTTGGGGTGCCCCGGTGCTGTTTGTCAAGAAAAAATATGGTAGTTTGCGTATGTGCATAGATTACCGAGAGTTGAATAAGCTAACTATTAAGAACCGGTATCCATTACCACGCATTGACGATTTATTTGATCAGTTGCAAGGAGCCAGGGTATTTTCGAAGATAGACCTTCGATCCGGCTATTATCAGCTCAAGATAAGGAGCAGTGATATACCCAAAACAGCATTTAGGACTCGATACGGTCATTATGAGTTCCTAGTGTTGTCCTTCGGGTTAACCAATGCGCCGGCAGCATTTATGGATCTAATGAATCGAGTATTTCAGGATGTGCTCGACAAATGGGTAATTGTTTTTATTGATGATATCTTGATCTACTCCAAGACCGAGGAGGAGCACACTCAACACTTAAGAATGGTGTTACAGAGGTTGAGAGATCAACAGTTGTTTGCCAAGTACAGCAAGTGTGAATTCTGGCTTGAACAAGTTGGATTCCTGGGGCACGTAGTGTCTAAAGCTGGAATCGAAGTAGATCCTGCTAAGGTGAAAGCAGTAGTGGAATGGGAAAGCCCCAAGAATGTTACTGAAATTAGAAGCTTCTTGGGTTTGGCTGGATACTACCGGCGTTTCATCGAGAATTTTGCTCGGATCTCAGCACCAATGACCAAGTTGATGAAAAAGGGTGTGAAATTCGACTGGGCAGAGGAATGTGAGAAGAGCTTCCAAGAATTGAAAGAGAAGTTGGTGACTGCCCCTGTGCTGACTATTCCTGAAGGCACAGGTGGAATGACAATTTATACCGATGCTTCCAAAGTTGGTTTGGGTTGTGTTCTCATGCAACGCGGGAAGGTAATAGCATATGCATCCTGACAACTAAAAGAATATGAGAAGAATTACCCCACTCATGACTTGGAACTAGCTACAGTCATTTTTGCCCTTAAGATCTGGCGACATTATTTGTATGGGGAGAAGTGTGAGATATACAGCGACCACAAAAGCCTGAAATACTTCTTCACCCAGAAGGATCTGAACATGAGACAGAGGAGATGGCTGAAACTCATGAAGGATTATGACTGCGATATTCAGTATCATCCCGGTAAGGCTAATGTAGTGGCAGATGCATTGAGTCGGAAGACACAGACTGTGTCGCTCTCATACTTAGCAGTCAGCTCACCACTTGTGCAAGAGGCGATGCTAATGGATGAAACCCTCTTGTATGAAGGGGCAACCTTAGAGCTTGAACCTCAACCAGAAAACCTTAAATGGTTGACGGTATCCTTATCGGCTCTACAGGTGCATCCGGCAATTAGGCAAGAGGTGATAATGAAGCAACCTTTGGATCCTGAATTGCAGCGGATCAGAGTTAAGGTTCAAGACCAAACAATGAACGACCCAGATTTTACTTTAGCCAGTGATGGGGCATTGATGTTTCGAGACAGATTGTGTGTACCCGATGATTTGGATATACAAGATAAAATAGTGAGAGAAGCACATAGCTCCGAGTACTCACTCCACCCAGGAAGTACCAAAATGTACAAAGACCTCAAACAAAGTTACTGGTGGCCAAACATGAAAGTCACCATAGCTTTGTATGTGGCGACTTGTCTTACCTGCCAGAAAGTGAAAGCTGAGAGGCATCGACCTTATGGTACCCTTCAGCCACTCCCAGTACCAGAATGGAAGTGGGAAGGGATTACAATGGACTTCGTCACTGGACTACCAAGTACGCCTAAGGGAATGGATGCGATATGGGTGATTGTGGATCGGCTTACCAAGACTGCTCATTTCATTCCTATCAAGACCACGTTCTCCATGACCAAACTAGCACAACTTTACATGGACAACATAGTGCGCTTACATGGAGTACCAGTAAGCATTGTTTCAGATAGGGACCCAAGGTTCACTTCCAGATTTTGGAAAAGCTTACAGCGTGCCTTGGGATCGCAAATGAATTTGAGTACAGCTTTTCACCCACAGACGGATGGTCAGTTGGAGCGAACCATACAGATACTAGAAGACATGCTCAGGGCATGTGCAATGGAGATGAGTGGCAGCTGGGAAGAATATATACCTCTTATGGAGTTTGCATATAACAACAGTTACCAAGCCACAATTGGAATGGCTCCGTATGAGGCATTATATGGCAGGAAGTGCAGAACTCCTTTGTATTGGGATGAGGTAGGTGAACGTCGAATGTTAGGACCTGAGATGATACAAATGACTTGTGACAAAGTCGACGTTATTAGAGAACGGATTAAAGCAGCTCAGTCCCGTCAAAAGAGCTATGCGGACACCCGCAGGAAGGAGATTGAATTTCAGCCAGGAGAAAAGGTGTTTCTCAAGATCTCTCCTACTAAAGGTTGCAAAGGTTTCACAGAAAGGGGAAGTTGAGCCCAAGATACATGGGACCATTTGAGATCTTATCCCGGGTTGGCTCAGTAGCCTACATGCTTGCTCTGCCACCTTCACTTGGGGATGTTCACAATGTATTCCATGTATCCATGCTGAAGAGATACGTGCATGATCCATCTCATATACTACCCGTGGAACCAGAGTACCTAGAAGCTGATATGACCTATACAGAACAGCCAGCTGAAATTTTGGACCGGAAGGTGAAAACCCTTCGCAACCGCTCCATTTCTTATGTAAAGGTGCGATGGGCTGATCATTCACTTGAAGAAGCATCTTGGGAGGTAGAAGAAGAAATGCGAGCCAAGTACCCTCATCTTTTTGATCAACCAGGTACACAATTTCGAGGACGAGATTTTTCAGAAGGGGGGGTAATGTAATACCCCGCTTCTTAAACCCGGTCTGATTTCGCGGTTGAACCGGTTTAACCATGCAGGAACCGAGCCAGAGGAAATTAGAGCGGGTTCCTTATGGGCTATGATGGCACGGGTGACCTTAAACACCAGCTGGCCCGACAAGTCCGAGCCAGTGCCAGAAGAGACGGGAGTGCCCAAACCGTGTACGTGCACCTACCATAAGGCTATGTACGGATAAAACAGGTATTATATCCATATTTTAAGGTATATACGTATGCTACATCGTATGCTTGGGGTGGGGTTCGCGCCGAGGTCCGAACCCGGTCAAAATCCCAGGTTTTGGCTCTCAGGTGGGTAGGACAGGTGGGTGCACCCACCTGAGTGACCCATCCAAGTGCACTATTCACTTAATTAGGAATGGTATATATAAGGCTTTATAAATTTCTTTTCTTTCCATTTATTACCCCCGTACGTTGGTGAGAATAGTAAAGAGGAGAGAGAAAAGAAAGGGAAGAAGAAGGGAAGAGAAGGAAGAGGAAGAAAGGAAGGATTTCAGTGGTGCCAAAGCTTGATCTTCTCATTCCGGTGCCGGGAGAGTGATCTTCAACTCTAGATCTACAGTTGGAGGTAAGAAAAGTTGGGTTTTGTGAACATTCACCATATCCAAGCTTCAAAACCCTTGATTCGAGTATGGTTTCCTGAGAGCTTGTAAATATCCTTTGAAATGATGAATCTAAGGTTTAATAGATGATTTATGTGTTGATCTTGAAGGATTTGAAGAGATATTGACAAGGTAAAAGAAGCATTGTGAGTTTGAAGTGATTTGGAGGGTTTGAAGTCATTCTTGAGCAAAGAAGGTAAGATGGTTTCCCTCACTTGAATCTAACCTAGATCTAGGTTAGAACCATCCTATAGTACCTTGAGGGTGTGAAGAATGGGTGGGGAAAAGCCCCATTTGATTCCCTAAAGAATGGAGAAAATGGGGAAGAAACAGCGTCTTTTCCGCCAAGACCGGTGGGTACAACCGGTGGGCTCCTACCCGCCTGTGGGTACCCACCTGAGAAGGCAGGGGGGCCTTCGGGCCCAACCGGCGGGTACCACCGGTGGGTACAACAGGCGGGTACCTAGCAAGGGGTCCCTGGCCCAACCGGCGGGTACAACCGGTGGGTACTACCGGTGGGCCCCTACCTACCGGTCCCAAACCAGTGGGTAAAACCGGTGGGTAGACAGCCCACCTGTCTGACCCACCCGTGTGGCCCTGAAGGTGATCCTTATGTCCGATCGAACCCAAATCAGACGTGTGACCTTCTTTTGACGTTCTAAACACGATTTTGACATCGGATTTCATTAATTTTGATTCTAAAATGGTGAACTACTAACCCCGCTCAATTATGTTAGGTTCACCAAATCCTACCCGATTCGCTCCGGATCTCACCCGTACCGAACGGGAATCCTTGTACGCTGCAAGTAAGTGGAGAGAGGACGTTTGGCCTTGTTTCAAGGCATT
>NW_024869056.1:24666-39401 GCF_013358625.1 Macadamia integrifolia
ACTCACGGTGGGCCTTCTCCGACAGCCCTATGGGCGTATCGCGGGAGGGAGTTCGCGGCTCGTACCCGGAGTATACGCGCACTGTGGTTGTAGTAGCACTAAAACCAAGGACTTAGTAATGTTGCTTAGGTGGATGTGATTTAAAATGTATAGCATGGCATGTAGTGCATATGATGTGTTGTGATGTGTGGACTGTTGTGTGGTCCATCTTTCTACTTACTGAGCTAATGAGTTCATCCCACGTGTACACCCCTTTTTAGATGATTTTGCAGGTCATACATCTGAGGAGCATGGGGTGGGTCCCACAGTCGAGTTTTCTGAAGAGGACTGGTGGACCCCTGAGGAGTTAGAGCACGGCGCTGACTGCTTGTGCGAGAGCTGTGCTGCGGGACAGCAGTTCTGAGGCCGAGCTGAGCTCCACCTTGGAGGCCGTGCTGAGCTCCACTTCTGAGGCCGAGCTGATCTCTTCTATGTGATGCCGAGCTGGGCACGACCTTGATGCCGAGCTGATCTCCAGCCTTGATACTGAGCCGAGCTGTGTACTCTGATGGTTTTGATGATTTCCTGTATATACTTGGTATTTGAATCATATTCTTTTTGTGTATATATCATGCCTTCGGGCCCAAATGTATACAATTATTGTATCACAATTCGGGTATCAAGTATATGGGATTTATTCACAGGTAAAACTTAGTCTTCCGCTGATCTGATGAACTTATGTTAGTGTGTGTATGCTGTGGTGGAATACAGTATCTGATGATCCTGGCAGGTTTGGGTTAACCGGTGTTAACTCGGTCACCGCTCCGGTTCAGTGTGAACGGGGTGTGACACCCGAGCCTGGGTTTAGACTACGATAGGGTTGTGTCAGTCGATGCCTAATTTCGGCTGTGCCAGGCCAATGCTAAGCCATAACCGGGGCCAAGACTTTGCATTTTTAGCTTATGCCTCAAGGCTGAGGTCTTGAGAGTCCATGCCTGAGCTTGGACCATATTAGGGCCATGCCAAGCTGATGCTAAGCCATAGCCGAGGCCAAGACTTAGCATTTTTAGCTAATGCCTCAAGGCTGAGGTCTTAAGAGTCTAAGCTTGAGCTAGGACCGTAATAGGGCCGTGTCGGGCTGTTGCTAAGCCATAGCCAAGGCCAAGACTTAGCATTTTTAGCATATGCCTCAAGGCTGAGGTCTTAAGAGTCCAAGCCTGAGCTAGGACCGTAATAGGGTCATGTCGGGTCGATGCTAAGCCATAGCTGGGGCCAAGACTAAGCATTTTTATTAAAACACATTGTATCAATATAACATAGAGGCGAATGAACCTGGATGCTTCATTAAGATTGTGCAAGGATGATGTATTACATGACTTCACAACACTCTCAGAGATATCCGATGGAGTTGAAACTTGAACACTCGTCTTGAAAAAAATGTATAGGAAAATGTACTTTCTAGTAATTGAAGCTTAAAAAATGGAAATTAATTGTAACTGAAATGGAAATAAAGCTGAAAAGTGCTGAAAAATTCAATCCATTCATGGGTATTGTTGCCATTGCGGGTGCTTTATTGGTAGAATTTCTTGAGGTGCTCTGCATTCCATGTCCTGGGTATTATCCTACCCCCTGGAGACTATATATGGTCCTTCCCAATTTGGCCTGAGATTGCCCACGTTTTTGGGCTCAAATATGTTGGCTTTCCCGAGCACCAAATCTCCCACTTGAAGGTTCGCCCGCAGTCCTTCCTTGTTGGCAATTTCATCAAATACTACTGTCCTAAAGGATGTTTGCACTTTGTCTATAAGTATCAGTGCTTATGTTCCGTAAGTGAGATGGAATGGTGTTTCTCCCATTGGGGGTCCTGGCTTTGGTTCGGTAGGACCACATAACGCTTAATAATTCATTCACCCATGCTCCTTTCGCTTCATCAAGCCTTCTCTTTATGCCATCTAGTAGTTTTTGATTTGTTTTTTCATTTGGTCATTTGACTGTGGATGCGCTACTTATGTTTTTCTGACGTTGATATGTTATCGGGCACTGAACCTTCTGAAGGCTAGATTGTCAAACATCTTTCCGTTGTTAGTGATGACCACCTTTGGGATCCCAAACCAATAAATGATGTCATCTTTGAAGAAGTTTTCCATGGCCATATCTGTTATGTTGACCAAGGGCTTTGCTTCTAATCATTTGGTGAAGTAGTTGATACCGACGATGAGAAACTTCAATCCTCCCCTTGCCTTCACGAACTAGCCCAGGATGTCCACACCCCCACATGGCAAATGGGATCGGGCATAGGATGCAGCTCTGCTCGGTAGCTGGTAAATACGGGATAGGAGCATGTTTCTGGTATTTAAGGCATCACAGGACAAACTTCATTGCATCCTTTTGCATTCCTAGCCAATAAAATCCTTGGCGCAAGACTTTATAGGCTATGGTCATCCTCCCATATGTCCTCCATATATGCCTTCATGTACCTCGAGCAAGGCCTCCTCTGCTCTCTTGGGTCCCAAGCACTTTAGCAAAGGTTCAGAAGTTGACCTCTTATACAACATCCCATCCTGTAAAGTGTAGTGGGCAGCTCTTCTCTTTATGTTTCTAGCTTCAACTCGGTCCTCCGATAGCTGGTCATCTTGAAGATACTTCACAATTGGGTCCATCCAACTCTCTTCCTCTGACTTGGCTATTGTAAAGTTCACAATTTTCTCAATATATGAAGGTTTGTCTAGATGTTCTAGATTAATCGTGGTCCCGAGCTCCCCACAACTCCTTGAGGCCAGCTTGGAGAGTAAGTATGCCAAGGCGTTTTGAGCCCGAGGTACCAATAATATGATAACCGCATCAAATTGGCCAATGAGGATTCAAACTCTAGAAAAGTGCCTATCATTCTTTCTTCTTTTGCTTTATTTTGCCCATTGATGTGGTTCACCGCCAGTTGCAAGTCACTATGTGCGGTCAGGTCTTGGGCTAGTACGGACTTGCCTAGCTTCAGCCCTGCGATAAGTGCTTCGTATTCTGCCTCATTATTAGTGGCTTCGAAGGCAAATCTTAGTGCAAGCTGGATTTTGGATCCTTTCGGGCTGACCAGAATTAGCCCAGCCCCGCTGCTCAACCCATCCACATGTAGCTTCCATTAGGTGTTAGGCTAAGCGACCTTCAGCCGTTCCTCTTCAACAGTGTGCATTCCACTATAAAATTGGCTAGGGCATGGCCCTTGAGAGAAGTCCTTGGCGAGTATGTGATATCATGTTCTCCCAGCTCGACCGACCATGCCACCATGAGACCCGAGGCCCCCGGGCTATTCAATACTTTCTTCAGGGGTTGTCCCATAAATACTGATATGGGGTGTGCTCAGAAATAAGGCCTCAGCTTCTGGGCCACCATTACCAGTGCTAGTGCTAGTTTTTCAATTTTTTGGTATCTTATTTCTGTGTCTATCAGAAATGGGTGATGTAGCATACTAGCATTTGCTTTCTTGCTTCTTCTCTGACCAAGGCCACGCTGACTACTGCCAGTGATGTTGCCAGATACAGCTTAAGCTCTTCCTTTAGCTCGGGTCAGACCAGCAGGGGTGGGAAGCTCAGGTATTGCTTTAAGTCTTGGAATGCTTCATGACACTCCGATGTCCACATGATCCTATTCCCTTTCTATAAATTCTTCAATACTTTGTAGGGAAGACACCTATCTTTAGCTTGTGAGATGAAGCGGCTCAGCGCAACGATTCTTCCATTCAGCCTTTGTACATCTCTGACATTCTTTGGTGGGTTCATTTCTTGTATAGCTCTGATCTTCTCTGGGTTTGTTTCTATACCCCTCTCCCAAATAAGGAAACCCAAGAACTTGCCAGAGGTGATGCCGAAGGCACACTTACTTGGATTCAACCTCATTTGATTATTTCAGAGTACTTCATAGACTTCCTTAAGATCATTGACATGGTTGGATTCCTTCGTGCTCTTCACCAGCATGTCATCGACACACACCTCCATGTTACGGCCGATCTTCTCCCTGAACATGTTATTCATCATTCTCTGGTAGGTTGCGCCAGCGTTCTTGAGGCCGAAAGGCATTGCTGTATAACAGTAATTTCCAGCAGGGGTCAAGAATGCAGTATTTTCTTCATCGCTCTTGTTCATTCTGATTTGCTTGTAGCCTGAGTAGGCATCCATGAATGTGAGCATCTCATATCCCGCGGTCAAGTCTATCAGCAGATCAATTTTTATGTTGGGAACTTTACCTTCATATGCTTAGTCCAAGCGATTACTCCCAAACTATTTAAGCCCGGTCTTCCAAGGATCGCATTATATGCCGAGGCCACCCTCGCCACCATAAAAGTGACCATGATGGTAGAGGATCTTAGTTCTTCTCCCACTGTTACAAGTAACTCTATTGTCCCCTCTATCTCGGATGGCATCCCCGAAAATTCGTATTTTGGGCTAGCAGTTAGCTTTAGTTTTTCTGGGCCGAAGCCCAGCTTCTCATAAGCTTCTACAACATGAGACCACTAATGCTCCTGTGTCGATCAACACCCTATGGAAGGTTCGGTTAGCAATGATCAGTTGTAAGACTATCACATTATTGTGAGGCCAATTAAGTCCTTCCAAATCGGAGTTAGAGAAAGTGATCACGGGATTGGCGTGAGTGTTCTTGAATGGCTGCTTAGTTACGCAGATGAAGCACGGTGTGCCTTTGCCTTTCTAAAGGATTCTGCACCAAGTCCACCCATTATTGTCAATATGGCCGGTCTGACAGGCTTATTTCTATTCTGTAGACCAGATTCATTTCCCGTTTCTTCTTCCTAAGTATTACTCGACACAGCTTCATTTCGAGTGTGTAGTCCTTCACCAAATTTTTTGCTTCAAGTATTTGCTTAGGTATCCCACCTTAATTAGCTTGTCAATCTCTCTTTTCAAAGCCTTACATTCCTCTGTGTCATGGTCGTGGTCGTGATGGTACCTGCAATACCTATTAGGATTCCTTTCTTCGGTCTTCGTAACCATTGGCTTGGGCAACGAAAATACTTCTGATATTGGATCTCTGAGAGCAAATTAATCCAAGATCGGTCTAGCTCAAACTGCTCATCATTTGCTGCTCGGTCAAGTGGCCGATCCGGTCTATTCTTCTTTTGTTGTCGGTCCTCGTCTCTAGTTTTCTAAGGCCTCTTCCTATCTCTTTCTGTTTGATCTCCTTTATCAACTATTCCCTTGGCTGCGAGCACTTCCTCCATATTGGCAAACTGGTTGCACCTTTTAGCAACTCTGGCATGGTTGCGGGCAAATCAAGGGCCAATAATTAGACCAGTTCAGGTTGGGTGATGGCGTTACATAGTGAGCTATACACCACCCCTTCCAGTAACTTTTTGACCTCTAGTGTGGCCTTGGTGAACCTAGTGAGGAATTCATGTATGGGCTCTCCTACCTTTGTCTCATGTTCATTAAGTTAGATGGGGTCTACCGTTGCTTCATGCTAGCTTGAAATCGTGTGTGGAATGCTTTTGTAAGTTCGTCATAGCTACGAATCGATCAGGGCCTCAGACTTGACATCCACACAAGTGCAACACCCTTTAAGGAGGCCTCAAAGGCTCGACAAAGTGTTGCGTCTAACTTTCCCTAAACAGTCATGGTAGAGCCATAGTATAAGAGATGATTGTAAGGATCTGTTGAGCCATCGAACGTAACGAAAGATGGCATGGTGAAACTGTTGGGCAGGTTGGCATTTATCATTTTATCTGATAGAGCATTATGTGTGATACCTTACTTTCTAAACCCGATCTAATTACCCGGTTAGTCCAGTTTGGTCTTACAGGACCTGAACCCGAGCGAGTTGAGGCGAGTACCTTATGGAACTTGTTGGCAAGGATGACTCTGAACTCGGGTTAGCCAGATGAGTTGGAGTTGGAGTTGGAGTTGGAGTTGGAGTTGGAGTCGGTGCCTAGTGAAGTCCATATGCCCAAGCCGTGCACTTGCACATATCACCGGGACATGTACACTCAATAAAGGTATGTAGATATTTTATGTTAAGCATGTGTGTTAATCGATTTCTAATAGTGGAATATATGTCGGGGCCAAGTCCTATCAAAAATCCCAATGATTTGGCTAAGTTTTGGCTGACTGGTGGGTGGTCATAGATGGGTTGGACCCACCAGTGTGACCTACCACTCTAATCTTTAGATATTTTGACCCCACTATAAATAGCATATATTACCTTTCTTTTCCCACATTTATTGTTTTACACGGTGGGTGAGAAAAGTAAAGAAGAGAAAGAAAATAAGGAGAGAGAAGGGAAAAAGGAAGAAATAGGGGAAAAAAGCTCGTTGTGCGTCATCGAGGTTGAATCTTTTGATTTCGATGCCGGATTAACGATCCTCATCTCGAGATCTATTTGAGATGAGTAAAGTCTATATTCCTTAAACCCTAAGTGAAACCCTTTGATTTGGGTAGCAATCCTTTGGATCTTGTTATTATCTCTTGAGAATGTGAATCTAAGGTTTAATAAAGGTCCTACGTGTTGTTTATGAAGGATTTAGAGGAAGATTTGCAAAATTTGTGAAGCATTTATTGATCTCTTGAGCTAAGGAGAAGATTTGGGGTTTTGAGGTGTTATTGAGCAAAGAGGTAAGATCCACGCTCAAGACTTTGGATCAGCTTTAGATTTAGGATGGAATCATAATTTAGAGCCTTAGATTTATGGAAAATATAGTTGAATCGACCCGTGGTGGTTTCCCCAAGGTGGATGAAAAATGGGAGAGAACAACAAAATCCTGGTTCTGATTGGTGGGTGCTTAGGAATGGTCGGATCCACCAATCCAATGCCTGCCTATCCTAGGTGGGCTGCTGGCTCGACCGGTGAGCAAGACCAGTGGGTGACCTGCCCTGCCACTCCTGGCCCATTGGTCCAAGCAAAGCTACAGGCTCGACAGGTGAGCAAGACCTGTGGGTGACTTGGCTCATTGCTCCTGGCCTGTCGGTCTAGGCAGGGTTCCTACGTCAAGAGACGAGCGAGTATTGGCGGGTGCCTTGCCTGCTAGTTGACTGTTGACCCACCAATTCAACTTCTTGGGTCCTAATTGGGCTCAAATTTGTCAAGTAACCTTCTCTAGTGATTCTAAACACATTGGGATCATCATACCTCATGGGTTATGAGTATAAAGTGGAGATACACTAAACCCAACTCTTTTTATGATAGGTTGTACTAGAAACTCGTGTCATTGTACGCCTGATCTTCCTTGAATCAAGGGTGATCTTCGTACACAACTAGGTATGTGGGAAGAGGAAATTGCCTTGTTTCATTATGGTTGTAGACTAGCCATGTCATCATATCATTATTGTGTAGACTAGTCATCCACGAATACCATTGCATGCATTAACTGTGCATTATGAAATTTATTTATGATTTGACATACTGATATCTTTAATTGCTAAATTCCTATTCTTGCTTGTGATATGAGATGGATGACTTTAAACTATTGAATATAATGCTTTGCTAGACTAGATGTCGTAGTCGGCTTGGACATGGATGCATTGGTGGCTCGTGGAATGGAACGCGGTGGCACTATACAGTCATAATATTTCACATAAGAGCATATAGTTAGGAAATACATATCTCTGTGCTACGACCTTTCCTAGCAGGGGTGTAGGTGTTGGGTATATCACTGGGGGGACGCCCGAGGTTATGTACCAACGGTGGTGGTTAGAGTATGACTAACTGATCATTAGGACTGTCGGTAACTTTGCTGATATAATAAGAAGGCCAATCGTACTGCTTTTAATTTAATGCAGGGCAAGGCTCATTTTGCTTTAATATCACTGAGAAACAACAATTTACTTTAATATTATTGAAAAACAACAATTTACTTTAATGTCATTGAGGAATAGCAATTTACTTTTTCGGTACCCACGGCTAGCCTTCTACGGCAACCCTATGGGTGTATCGCGGGATGGGGTTCACGGCTCGTACTGTGGTTACGAGTAACACATAACCTATAACTTGGAATTATTGTCTAGGTGGACAAAAATAATAAAATGAACTGCATGCATATAGGTTTAATTATATTGCGAATGTTTGTTTGGTCTTTCTTTTCACTTACCGGGCTAGTGAGCTCATCCCACGTGCATATAATTTTTAGATGATCTTGCAGGTTATCTGGATAAGGAGCTAGTGCTAGGACCCACTATGGAGTTTTCAGTTGAGGACTGGTGGGTCCCTGAAGATCTCGGGCACGGGACCGAGTGCCTGTACGAGAGTTGTGTTGTGGGACAGCAACACTGATACCAACTCGGATTTCTTCTTTTTGATTATTTTATGATGTTACCCCCTTTGTGCTCTAGATATTTAAATTATATTTCTTATGTATATATCACACCTACGGGCCCAAATGTAAAGTTATTATAAAATACAATTTGGGTATCAAGAGTATCGGGATATTTACAGGTAAATACATGTAAGACTTCTACTGAAATACAGAATTTACTTAACTTAGTATGAGTGTTTATGTTGTGCTATGGTTACTATATCAGATGGTCTTGGCAAGTTTTGGGTTAACAAGAGTTAACTCGGTCACCAGTCCGGTTTTGTAAGGAACGTGGTGTGACATTATGTGCTGGGGCCATAGCTATGTCCGAAGAAGGTTTCTGAAGCCCGTCAATCTTCTTACTCAAGCAGTACAGACATTGTTCAAGATCATCCTATTTTCCCTCTCTCCATCACGACATCCGGTGTCCTCAGCTCGGGGATGCCTTCTCACCTGCTCTGGGCTCCGTCCATGAGTCCGGTGTCTATCATCTCTGGCTTCTCTTCGACGAGGTGCATCGCTAGTTGCCCTTCAAGGAGTGGTCTCCTGATCTATCCTTCAAGAAGGGGCCTCTCGAGCATCCCTCTGTGGTGGGGGACTTCAAACATCCCTACGTTGGGCCTATTTTGGGCTCGATTCTCGGGCTTGGCTAGGAGTTCTCCTCCTCTGCGTAGAAGTGGTCCTTGTTCTGATCCTTTCGTTGCATGATGCAGAATGCGTCATCCTAGAAGATCTTCTTGATTCCAGCCTAGTAGTGGATTGGGGGGCCACACTATTGCTTGGTGATCCCTCTTAGGCTCATCGGGCATCATCGGGTCAAGGGGCTCACCTCGGCTAATGCATCGATCCAGTGTGGCTTTGTCTAGGAACATAGGGGGTAACACGAGCATTATTCTGGCAATCCACCGGTGGAATTGGAAGTGACGTTTCAAATTGTCAAATAAAATTTCGGACTAAGCCTTTGGTTGCTAGCATCTGTAATTGCAAGCTTTGGATTCGCTCTTCTATCCCTATGTCAATTGACCGGGTTGGGTGTGCCTAGTGAGAGTGTTGGGGACTTCGATCAGTAGGTGGACCCTCTTCAGGTTTGCTCTGACATCCAGGCAAGGTGGTGGCAATAAAGATCCTTCTGCCGATATAAGAACTTTCTATTCCACTGTTGGTGGATCTCGAATGTTCTCCTTATGTCTCGATCATTGTGGCGACCTACCCCTCGAGGCAGTTGGCGAGACAATCTATTCACTTCGCAACTGCATTAATGAAAGTAGCTTTTTGTACTGTTTCCCACAGAATATGCAATCTGATGCAGTAAATTCAAACCAGAGGGAGATTCCCTTGGTTGCTTCAAGTTGTACCACGAATTCTTTGCACTCTCCCTGAAAGGATGAAGAAGTCAGCATAGGTGCACCGGAGATGGCCGGTGCAATAACCCTCCAATGACAAAGTCAGGGTCAAGTAAGAATTAAGCAACATGTATATGTGATCCTTAAGTTCCCCCCTTCTTCAAGGGCTTACCTCCTGTATATATAAGGTCTGATTTGCTTACGTTCCCCCTGTGTCCCACTCCTCCATGTTCTTCTGAACCAGCTTATGAGAGGGGGAATATTCTGAATATTCTCCATTTTCAGGGAGTTCTAAGGCATTAGGAGTCTCAACGAGGAACTTCCGTAATACTTGAGGAGAGTCCTCTCACTAGCAGTTCCACTTCCTCCGGGGCACCATCTCTAGCGAACCCTTGAGTGTCCCAACCGCAAGACGTGGCACATAGTCAGCCGTGATGTTGTGGCACTGATTTAGCTAAGGACTTACAGTCGATCAAGGAGGGAATTTGTCTAGGTGGCCGAGGAGAAGGCTTCGTCTGAGAAGGGATGATGTGAGTGTTTGCTCATGAGAGACCAAGGCGAGGGCTTGATAGGATTGGGGCGAGGCAAGGGCTCGTCCGCAAAGGGCCGAGGTGAGAGTTCAGTAGGACTGTGACAAGGCGAGGGCTCGTCCGTGAAGGGCCAAGGCAAGGGCTAGGAAAGATGGTCTTATTACATGCTGGGCAGGTGACATAATATGGCACATCAGTTACTATCAAAGTTATTCCCTAGATTAGGTAGTACATATGGAAGAAACTATTGATGAAACATTGCTAAGTAGGATCTACTAAAATTTTGGAAGCCAAGATGGTCATAGATATTTTCTAGGGAAAAAAGTCTACGTTCTAGTGGAAATTATTTAAAAGATTTACGAGTAAAAGTTTATCCACATAAACACATTCTAAGAAAAATATTCCGTTAACGTGCATTTGCACATGTGTATTTATATATATATATATATATAGGTAACATGTGAAATCTAAACCTCAAATTCAATTGTTTATTCTCCAATCTGCCTTTTTGTATATCCAGACAACCTTTTGTAGTCCCGTGCATATACTAGCAGTTTTAGAATTTGAATCAGATCAGCTAGATCTGGAGTAAATCTTCCAAGGTTGATCCAAAGTGGTGTTATGTGGATCAATCAATGGGATTGATCTAGATCCCATTGAGGCGGTGGCTTTTTGAACCAGGCCTGGTGCTCGGCCATGACAAAAAGTGAACCATATCCTTGATGGCGTAAGGATCCAAACTCCCACCGTCTACAAGTTGCTTGGTAGGAATGGGGGGCAAACTATTATGGCAAAAATATGCTAAATGAACCAAGTGGACAACAGACCTAGAATATATAGGATCAACTGAATAGCCAAAACCTTACGAGGTCATCTACCCAACTTGAAGTAGACGTCCAGATCAAAAGCGGACCGACCGACCAATGTCAATAAAAGGACTTTAACAGTAGAATGGCTAGGCAAGTGCCAGTGTGGGGAGGATATTACACGACTATCCCACCACATGGCTACTTGAACCACAAAATGAACCCAACTATGCCAGTTCCTAACCGAATGGCAAGACCAAAGTATACGCCATCCGAACGGAAAGAGGCATTTACAACCTTTGATCGAGGTAACTAGCTCGGTGATCAGACCATTCCACTTAGGTCGCTCAGCCTGAGACTCCAACAGTGGATCACCCGGGTCCAACATGTGACTTATGCACATGGGATGGGATGGATATGTGCTACTCCGAAAAGGATTCTCAAGGAGATTTTAGATCTTCCCTAAAAAGAAGGATATCTCACCCTATCCTCTGGGATATGGTCATCGTATGAGGCTCCCATAGCTGGGACATTTCCCATAGGCCCTTTCTTATCACAACTTTTGTTGTATTCAGACTCCTATACGCGTTAGAAGCCTACCAAAAAGCTAAACTTTCACTCAGTGGCCACCAGCTATAAATACTCAAGTAAACCTCTTCTCTGGGGATCGATTTTTTTCCATTCTTACTGGAATTATCTGTTTGCAGAGAGAACTAACTTAGGTATTAGAAAGTCCCCTGCCAAATCAGCCCGACACTCACTCTCTAGTGCGTGTTTTCTTGACGCAACACTTACCAGAAAAAATTCGTTAAACAAGGTGTTTCTCACCCTCTCATGTAAGGAGAGAAACTCTAATTACTTCTACCAAAAAAAAAAACTCTAAATACTTGGAACAATACCCACCTACTTAACGCTAATGAGGCCAAGTCCAAAGAGTTTGAAGCCATTTTTGGGGGGAAAACTAGGGGTGTCAAACGATGTGGTTTTGGTTATTCAGTTCGGTTCCAGTGTGGTTTACATTTTGATAAGGTGAAACCAAAATCGCACTAAATAGGAATAAGGTGAAATCAGAATCATTTTCATCCGATTTCGATTTTAGAAGTTTTTAATCAGTTTTTGTTATTCGCTTTACAACTGGTTTACATGGAGTTAATAGTATCATTTTAGAAAATGGTTTGCATCCTACAACTAGTGTGAATCCTATATATATTAAATTTCTTAAAGAATTAAGATAATAGACATTTACTTTGCCAAGGAAATATACTTTCTATGTAAAAAGACTACACATATTATAACTAATTAACTATGATCCTATAAATTATAAAATCAAGAAGTGTGATTGTGTGAAAGTGAAGCTCCCTTCTCGGTTAGTATTTTGTTTTTTTTTTTCTCCCCTTTTTTCGTAGAGACCCATCAAATTTCAAAACACTATAAGTCTTTAATATTAGGTGCCGGTTAACCATCGATTTTCTGTTTCGGTTCGGTGCCAAACCAGATTTATGGCCTATAAAACCAAAACCGAATCAATTTACTATGATGCAATTTGGTTCGATTATAATTGGTCGGTTTTGATTTCAGCAAACGATTTCGATTATATATTGACACCCTTAGGGAAAACATTGTCTGTGGAGACTAGATATAGCGGAGAGGGGCGGAGAGGGTTTCATCTATTGACATGTGGCGGAGAGCGATCCGACAGCTGAGGATGAAACTCGGATTTGGGTAAAAAAGCATGATTTTCGGGTCAAAACCGAAATCTTCTCCCTTTCAAACCTCCTCTCTCTTCGTCTCTGTTTAGCGGCTTTGAAACTGAAGCCAAGCCCTCCTCCCTCTTCTTTCTCCCTCCTCTGTCTTCGTCTCTGTTCATCACTGCAAATCCCTCCTCTCTCTTTGTCTCTGTTCTTCGCTACAATCCCTCTACTTGGGTCGGTAGATGCGACTGCTGCAGTTTGTAAAAAATCATAGTTCCTAGGTGTTGCTGCCAAAAACCCCGTATGAGTTGATCCTGCACAAGCACAGATGACAGAGGCCCGGAGCTTTGTTCGGGGTTAGTCCTCCGACGCTCAAGTTAGGGTCAGCCGCACAGTTTTCAGTATGGGAGTAATGGTGTGGGTATTGATGCTTACCTTCTTCCTTCCTCTCGGGCCCTCTTATATGGTTCCTAGGGTCTAGGGTTTTCTCTTGCCTTCCCCCTCTCCTTCTCGGGTCCACCTTCCTCTCTTTCAGAGTTCCACTCGAATACGTCCATCCTTCTCGTTGGGAATATTCCCTTCATGCAAGCGACGTGATAGAGCGTGATGGAGTATTTGTACTCCCTATCTAGTGGGCAGCACGTGTCCCAGTGGGCGACGCGTGTCCTCACCCTACTGAGCGATCGATTTGGCCGTATCAGGAGCCCCCTTACTCCCGCTAGGAGTCTCTTCCTATGGGAGTAACCAAATTTTTCCTAATTATAATTTTTTCCTCTCTTTTCCCTGCCTTCGGCCTTATTCTTTCGGCTTTAGGCTCTTGCGATCGAGGCCTGCGGCCAGCCAAGGTAAAGACCTTCAGTCGAATCAGCTCGGCTTTGCCCTGAGCCCCCAGCCGAGGTGGGGGCCTTCGGCCAGGTCCATTCAGCTTGGCCTTACCCTGAGCCCCCAACCGAGGTGAAGACTTTCGGTCAGGTCTGTTCGACTTTGGCCGAACACCCAATCGAGCGGAGGTTGTCCTTCGGTCAGGTCCGTTCGATTTTGGCCAAACTCCCAGCCGAGAGGGGGACCTTCTATCAGGATCATTCAGCTTTGGTCGAACTCCTAACCGAGGGGGGGACCTTCGGTCAGGTCCGTCCGGCTTTGGCCAAACTCCTAATCCGAGGTGAGCTCCTTCGGTCAGGTCTGTTCGTCTTTGGTCGAACTCCTAACCGAGAGGGGGACCTATGGTCAGGTCTGTTCGGCTTTGGCCAGACTCCCAAACGAGGGGGGACCTTCGATCAGGTCCGTTCGGCTTTGGCCGAACTCCCAATCCGAGGAGAGGTCCTTCGGTCAGGTCTTTTCGGCTTTGGCCGAGCTCCCAACCGAGGGGGACCTTCAGTCAGGTCTGTTCATGTCACACCCCGTTCACACTGAACCGGAGTGGTGACCGAGTTAACACCGGTTAACCCAAACCTGCCAGGATCATCAGATACTGTATTCCACCATAGCATACGCACACTAACATAAGTTCATCAGATCAGCGGAATACTAAGTTTTACCTGTGAATAAATCCCATATACTTGATACCCGAATGGTGATACAATAATTATATACATTTGGGCCTGAAGGCATGATAAATACACAAAAAGAATAAAATTCAAATATCAAGTATATACAGGAAATCGTCAAAACCATCAGAGTACACAGCTTGGCTCGGTATCAAGGCTGGAGCTCAGCTCGGCATCAAGGGTTGTGCCAAGCTCGGCATCACAAGGAAGAGCTCAGCTCGGCCTCAGAAGTGGAGCTCAGCACGGCCTCAGAACTGCTGTCCCGCAGCACAACTCTCGCACGAGCAGTCTACGTCGTGCTCAAACTCCTCAGGGGTCCACCAGTCCTCTTCAGGAAACTCGACTGTGGGACCCACCCCCTGCTCCCCAGGTGTATGACCTGCAAAATCATCTAAAAAGGGGTGTACACGTGGGATGAGCTCACTAGCTCAGTAAGTAGAAAGATGGACCACACAGCAGTCCACACATCACAACACATCATATGCACTACATGCCATGCTTTACATTTTAAATCACATCCACCTAAGCAACATTACTAAGTCTTTGGTTTTA
>NW_024869057.1:0-17891 GCF_013358625.1 Macadamia integrifolia
AACAGAGTAAGAGTTTAGTAAGATTATATAAAAGGAGTAAGGGCTCCTAATCCTCTGCATCCTCATCCTCTGTGTCCTCCTCTTCTTCTTCTCCTTCATCTTCATCTTCCTCGTCTTTGCGTAGGAGCTTGAGAATCTCATTCTGATTTCTTTCCATCTTCACCAATGGGGCAAGGATGATGTTCCCAACCTTCTGAAGATTGGCAATGGTCACATAGGCTGACGTATCATCACTTCCTTGTTGCTATGGCTGGCTAGGTCCAGCATTAGTCTTTTTGGAGCCAGTGGTCTACTTGGGAAGAAGGTGCATCTTGCAAATAGTGGAAAGATTGATCTCTTGAGGAAAAAGTTAAAATGATTCACAAAAAAAATCCACATGAAAGTGGTCCAGGATTTGGCAAATCATCCTTCCATAGGGAAGGTTTCCCTTTTGAAGTCTATCACTATAGATAATCATGGTTTTGAGCAGAATGTAAGGAAGGTTGATGCTCACAGTCATGCAAACACAGTAGGTGAGATAAGCATGAAATGGGGAGACTTCATCTCTATGACCACTCTTTGGTAGGATGTTGTAGGAGATGATGAGATTTACAATCCTCCCTCTATCGGTGAGTTCCTTAGCCTTAATCTTGTGAGTATTAGCATATTCCTTCATGATGCTAGAGTACACACAGTCAACATCCATGAATTATTCTATATAGGTCTTGGGTTGGTAGTATTTGAGTTCCCCTGCCACAGAGATCTCTAGGATTTCTCCTAATATCAGAATGTCTATATCTATATGAACTCCCTTAACATAGGAATGGACTAGAAGGTTGTCACCTTCACCAGAGAAAGTAAGGTTGCAAAAGAACATTTTGACAAGGTGGGGATAACAGTTGAACTCTAGTTTGAGAATGTTGCCCCATCCCAACGCATCAAATAGGTCTTTGATGTCATACCTGGACAAAGAGTTGGAATTGATGGTTCTACCTTGCTCTATGTGTCGAGAGATGTAGAGATCCCATGATTCTTGAGCAATGGAGGAGGAGAACCAGATATCTTTGTCAGAGGCCTTCCTTTTTCCCTTCTGAGCTACCATCTTCTTGGCTCTGTGGGGGCGGTGATAGTCCATGATGATGAAGGGCGTAAGAAGAGAAGAGATGCAAGGGTTTTTGAGAGGGAAGGGAGAGGATCTTGAGAGATCTAGGTTAGAAATGCATTCTAAGCTAGGGTTTTGGGAGAGGAATAGTCAAAATAGGGTTTTAGGCCAAAAGGGGTTTTTAAAATGAGACACAGTGGTTCAAAAAATCGATTTTAAAGAAGTTCAAAATCGATTTTTTGGTGGCGCCGATCGACCGGTAGATTATGGAGGTCAACCGGTAATCCTTTCTGTCAGAGGCGGTCGACCAAAAGATTTGAGGCCATCAGTTGGAATACTCCAAAATTGCCTGAAAACCTAGAAAATTGTGAATTTTGAAAGGGTTTTTCAAGTCTGGGCTTTTGGAATAAATATGCATGAAAGAATATTTATTCATTCAACCAAATGGGTTACAAATGCCAATCTCCTTCCTTAGGAAGCTAAAACGCTCTTCACCTAGTGGTTTAGTGAATATATCTACGAGTTGTTTCTCAGTTTTAATGTATTCTAGAGAAACATCGCCATTTTGAATGGTGTCTCGTAGAAAGTGGTGTCGAATATCAATGTGCATTGCTCTTGAGTGTAAAATGGGATATTTACTCAAGTTTATGGCACTGGTGTTATCGCACATGATTGGGCAAGATTCGAAACTCACTCCAAGATCTTGGAGAGTTTGCTTCATCTAAAGGATTTGGGCACAACATCTACCAGCTGCAACATATTCCGCTTCGGTGGTGGATAGAGCAACGGAGTTTTGTTTCTTGCTAAACCAAAATACAAGGCAAGAGCCGAGAAAGTGACAGGTACCACTGGTACTTTTTATGTCGATATGGCAGCCTGTAAAGTCAGCATATGAAAAGCTGACCAAGTCAAGGGGTTGGTTTTTGGGGTACCATTACCCAACATCACATGTGCTTTTTAAATATTTAAAAATTCTTTTTATAGCTGTGAGGTGAGATTTCTTAGGATCAGCTTGAAACCGAGCACATGCACATACATTGTACATGATGTCAGGTCTACTTTCCGTTAGATATAGAAGGCTCCCAATCATGCCTCTATATCTAGTTACATCCTCAGAAGTGCCATCCTCATCCTTGGTTAGTTTCAAGGATGAGGTCATCGGAGTGTCTGAAGATTTTTTACTGTTAATGTCAAATTTCTTTAGCAGCTCCTTGGTGTACTTGCTTTGGTTTTTGAAAATTCCATTATTAGTTTGTTTTATTTGAAGTCTAAGGAAGAAATTTAACTCTCCCATCATACTCATTTCAAATTCATTGCTCATCTTGCTACTGAAATCAGTACACATTTTCTCGTTGGTTGAGCTAAAGACGATATCATCTAGTTCTTTAGATTTTAAGGTTTTGGGTTAAGGGTTTAAGGTTTAGGGTTTTGGGATTATGGTTTATGGTTTAGGTTTTAAGGTTTGGGATTTTGGGTTTTAGGCTTTATGGTTTTGGGTTTAGTGTTTAGGGTTTTGGGTTTAGTGTTTAGGGTTTTGGGTTTGGGGTATAAGGTTTAGGGTTTAGGGTTTAGGGTTCATGGTTTAAGGTTTTGGGTTTTGGGTTTTGGGTTTTGGGTTTTGGGCTTAGGGCTTAAGAATTAGGGTGTTTGGGTTTAGGGTGTAGGTTTCTAGGTTTTTGGTATTAGGGTTTAGGGTTTAGGGATTAGGGATTTGATGTTTAGGGTTTAGCATCTATGGTGTAGGGTTTATGGATTAGGTTTCAAGGTTTAGGGTTTAGTGTTTAAGGATTAGGTTTAGGGATTAGGGTTCAGGGTTTTGGGTTTTGGGTTTTGGGTTTTGGGTTTTGGGTTTTGGTTGTAGGGTACAAGGCTTTAGGGTTTAGGTTTTAGGGTCTAGGGATAAGGGTTTAGGATTTAGGGTTTTAGGTGTAGGGCTTAGGGTTGTGGTTTAGGGTATAGGCTTTAGGGTTTAGGGTTTACTGTATAGGGGTTTAGGGTTTAGGGTTTATGGTTTAGGGTTTATGGTTTAGGGCTTGGGGTTTAGGGTTTGGGTTTAGGGTTTGTGGGGTAGGGTGTTGGGATTAGGGCTTAGGGTCTAGGGTATAGGCTTTAGGCTTTCGGGTTTAGAGTTTAGGATTTAAGGATTAGGCTTTGGGGTTTAGGGTTTTGGGTTTAGAGTTTAGGGTTTATGTTTTAGGGTTTAGGGTTTAGGGCTTAAGGTTTAGGGCTTAGGGTATTGTGTCTTAGGTTTAGGGTTTTAGGGTTTTAGTTTTTGGCTTAGGGTTTAGGGTTTAGGGTTTAGGATTTAGGGTTTTGAGTTTAGGGTTTGGGGTTTGGGGTTTAGGGTTTAGGGTTTAGGGTAGAGGGTTTAGTGTTTAGGGATTAGGGTTTCAGGGTTTGGTGTTTAGGGTTTAGGGTTTAGGGTTTAGGATTTATGTTCTAGGGTTTAGGGTTTAGGATTTAGGGCTTAGGGTATAGGCTAGGCTGTGAGGTTTACAGTTTTGTGTCTTAGTTTTAGGGTTTTAGGATTTAGGTTTTCGGCTTAGGGTTTAGGGTTAAGGGTTTAAGGTTTAGGGATTAGGGTTTCGGGTTTAGTGTTTAGGGAGTAGGGTTTTCGGGTTTAAGGTTTAGGGATTAGGGTTTCGGGTTTAGTGTTTAGGGAGTAGGGTTTTCGGGTTTAGGTTCTAGGGATTAGGGTTTCGGTTTTAGGGTTTTTGCTTAGGGTTTAAGGATTAGGGTTTAGGGTTTAGGGTTTAGGGTTTAGGGTTTAGTGTTTAGGGATTAGGGTTTTAGGGTTTAATGTTTAGTGTTTTGGGTCTAGGGATTAGGGTTTCGGTTTTAGGGTTTTGGCTTAGGGCTTAGGGATTAGGGTTTTTGCTTTAGGGTTTTAGGTGTAGGTTTTTGGGTTTTCGTTTTAGGGTTTAGGGTTTAGGGTTTAGGGTTTAGGGTTTAGGGATTACCGTTTTAGGGTTTAAGGTTTAGCATATAGGGTGTAGGGTTTAGGGATTAGGTTTCAGGGTTTATGGTTTAGGGTTTAAGGTTTAAGGTCTAGGGTTTAGTGTTTAAGGTTTAGGGCTTGTTAGGGTTAAAGGTTTTGGGTTTAGGGTTTGGGGTTTCGGCATTAGGTTTTGGGTTTAGGGTTTAGGGTTTAGGGTTTAGGGTTTAGGGTTTTGGTTAACGGTTTAGGGTTTCGGGTTTAGGGTTTAGTGTGTTAGGTTTTGGTTTTAGGGTATAGGGATTAGGGTCTAGGGATAAGGGTTTAGGGTTTAAGGTATTAGGGGTTAGGGTTTGGGGGTAGGGCTTAGGGTATAGGGTTTAGGGATCAGGGTTTAGGGTTCAGTGTTAAGGGATTAGAGTTTAGGGTCTAGGGTTTATGGTTTTGGGTTTAGAGTTTTGGGTTTAGGGTTTTCGATTTGGCATAATGGTTTAGGGTTTAGAGGTTAGGGTTTGGGGTTTAGGATTTAGGGTTTGGGGTTTAGGGTTTACGGTTTTGGGTTTAGTGTTTTGAGTTTAGGTTTTTGGGTTTGGGGTTTATGGTTTAGGGTTTAGGGAGTAGAGTTTTGGGTTTAGAGTTTTGGGTGTAGGGTTTGGGGTTTGGGGTTTGGGGTTTGGGGTTTGGGGTTTAGGGCTTTAGGTTTTAGGTTTAAGGGTTTTGGGTTATGGGTTTTGGGTTTAGGATTTAGGGTTTAGGATTTTTGGTTTAAGGTTTGGGCTTTGGGGTTTAGGGTTTAGGGTATGGGATATATGGTTTAGGGTTTAGTGTTTAGGGTTTAGGGTTTATAGTTTAGGGTTTTGGGTTTAGGATTTTGGGTTTAGGGTTTAGGATTTTGGGTTTAGTGTTTAGGGTTCAGGGTTTATGGTTTAGGGTTTAGAGTTTTGGGCTTAGTGTTTATGGATTTGGGTTTTTGGGTTTCGGGGATTAGGGTTTTGGGTTTTAGTGTTAGGGTATAGTGTATATGGGGTGTAAGATTTAGGGTTTATGATTTAGGGATTAGGGTTTAAGGTTTACGGTTTTGGCTTAAGTGTTTAAGGTTTAGGGCTTAGCGATTAAGGTTTAGGGTTTAGGGTTTAGAGTTTTGGTTTTAGGTTTTGGGGTTTAAGCATTAGGGATTTGGGTTTACGATTTATGGTTTTGGGTTTAGTGTTTTGGGTTTGGGTTTTTGGGTTTTGGGTTTAGGGTTTAAGGTTTTGGGTTTAGGGATTTGAGTTTAGGGTTTAGGGTTTTTAGTGTTTGGGGTTCGAGGTTTAGGGCTTAGGGTTTTGGGTTTAGGTTTATGGTTTAGGGTTTAGGGTTTTGGGTTTAGAGTTTAAGGATTAGGGTTTTTGGGTTTTAGGTTTATTGTGTTGGTTTTACGGTTTTTGTTTTAGGGTTTAGGGTTTAGGTTTTAGGGTTTAGGGATTAGTGTTTTAGGGTTTAGGGTTTAGGGTATAGGGTGTAGGGTGTAGGGTTTAGAGTTAAGGTTATAAGGTTTAGGGTTTAGGGATGGTTGAGGGTTTAGGGTTTAGGGTTTAGGGTTTAGGTATTAGGGTTTTAGAGTTTAGGGTTTGGGGTATAGGGTGTAGTGTTTAGGGTTTAGGCTTTAAGGTTTAGGGTTTGGGGTATAGGGAGTAGTGTTTAGGGTTTAGGCTTTAAGGTTTAGGGTTTTGGGTTTAGTTTTTAAGGTTTACGGTTTATGGATTAGGGGTTTAGTGTTTAGGATTTAGGTTTTTGGGTTTCGGATCAAGCGGCTTATTAATTATCGTTTTGGTTTTGATCGGTCCAGCCCAATGGGACCGAACGTTCAGCCCGATAGCTTAAACCCCATGGTATATCGGCTTCTTTTGAGGCTTGACCGTTCTACTGTTTCCATTTTTTAGCCTAGCGGCTGAACTTTGAACCTTATGGAGTAAGAGAAATCGCAGATCTCAAATTAAAGCTCTATGATCGCTGCTCGCTACCTGTTGCTCGCTGCTTGCTACTTTTCATTGCCTTTGCTTGAAGTCCTCGCAAGTAACAACATTGTTCAAGTTAGTCTCTCTCTCACTCTTTGTTTTCATGAAAGGAAAATAGCCCTAAGATTGTGATTGCACCCCCTTTCTACAGCCTACAATCTCCCTGCAACTCTGCAACCGCCTATTTTCTGCGGTCCTCTTTCTCTAGAATCTTCCTCTCATGTTGCATGCAACAAGCAAACAATTTTTCTTCTCTCAAATACATGTATTTCGAATGGGTTTAAGTCCTCATAGCTCAGGTCTTGCAATAGATCTTGTAAATAAACCTAGGGTTTAAATATCCCCAAATTTGGTGTGGACAAACCATATTTCTTTGAGTTCAAGTCGATTCCAGCTTTGTGAAGACCTTAATCATTAGTGTTTTCTTATCTTCTTTGCAGATTGTCGGGCATTCACTAGGTGGTGGTAGCGCTACTTTCGTATATTCTCTGCATATTATTTGTTCAGAAAGTGTTGTGTTGCATAAATAAAAAATATTTTTTAATGAAAAACAGAGGAAAATATCATATATACTAAAAAATATTGAAGAGCACTAGGGACTAAGGAATGGATAAACATTGTTGGCCATTATCTTTCTCCATTGGTTATCTCCTCTGTAGATATTTATCCTTGGAACATTTCTTTGAAGAAGAATACATTGTGGTTCAACTCCAGGGGAAAAAAACCGATTCAACCTGGTAATAGCCAGAGACTAAAAGGCCGAATCAACCTGAAACCAAACCGAATCGAAACCAAAACCGACCGAAAACCAAAATTGCTTAATGGGTTGGTTTTGGATTTACACATTATGAGACCGAACTTGACCAATTGACACCCCTAGGTTTGGGTGCTCATGGCTAGGTGTGGGTGTGCATGGGGCAAGGTATGGGTGTGCAAGTTCTATCTTCTGGGAATGATTACGGGAGATATGATGGTCGAATTTTGAAGTACCACATACAGTTGGAATCGTGATTCCGAGTACTATCCATTCGTACGGTTGCTTTGGATGCCCTTGACTAGGTGTGGGTGTGCATGGGCGAGATGTGGGTGCTTGCATGGGCGGGGTTTGGGTAGGGGTGTCAATATTGAAGCCAAACCATTGAGGCCGACCGAAACAGCCTGATAAAAACCCAAATTGAACCTAACCAAACCCTTATTAGATTGGTTTTGGATCAAGCGGCTTATTAATTATCAGTTTTGGTTTGGATCGGTCCAGCCCGATGGGATCGAACGTTCAGCCCGATAGTTTAAACCCTATGGTATATCGGCTTCTTTTGAGGTTTGACTGTTCTACTATTTCCATTTTTTAGCCCAGTGATTGAACTTTGAACCTTATGGAGTAAGAGAAATCGCAGATTACAAATTAAAGCTCTCTGATCGCTGCTTGCCACTTGTTGCTCGCTGCCTGCTACTCTTCATTGCCTTTGCTTGAAGTCCTCGCAAGTCACAACATCGTTCAAGTTAGTCTCTCTCTCACTCTGCAATTTCGTGAAAGGTAAAATAGCCCTAAGATTGTGATTGCACCCCCTTTCTACCGCCTACAATCTCCTTGCAACTCTGCTACCACCTATTTTCTGCGGTCCTCTTTCTCTGGAATCTTCCTCTCATGTTGCATGCAACAAGCAAACCTTTTTTCTTCTCTCAAATATATGTATTTCGAATGGGTTTAAGTCCTCATAGCTTAGGTCTTGCTATAGATCTTGTAAGTAAACCTAGGATTTAAATATCCCCAAATTTGGTGTGGACAAACCATATTTCTTTGAGTTCAAGTCGATTCCAGCTCTGTGAAGAGGTTAATCATTAGTGTTTTCTTATCTTCTTTGCAGATTGTCGGGCATTCACTGGGTGACGGTATCGCTGCTTTTGTATCTTCTCTGCATATTATTTGTTCAGCAAGTGTTGTGTTGCATAAATAAAAAGTACTTTTTTAATGAAAAATAGAGGAAAATATCATATATACTAAAAAATATAGAAGAGCAATAGGGACTAAGGAATGGATAAACATTGTTCGCCATTATCTTTCTCCTTTGGTTATCTCCTCCGTAGATATTTATCCTTGGAACATTTCTTTGAAGAAGAATACATTGTGGTTCAACTCCAGGGGAAAAAAACCGATTCAACCTGGTAATAGCCAGAGACTAAAAGGCCGAATCAACCTGAAACCAAACCGAATCGAAACCAAAACCGACCGAAAACCAAAATTTCTTAATGGGTTGGTTTTGGATTCACACATTATGAGACCGAACTTGACCAATTGACACCCCTAGGTTTGGGTGCTCATGGCTAGGTGTGGGTGTGCATGGGGCAAGGTATGGGTGTGCAAGTTCTATCTTCTGGGAATGATTACGGGAGATATGATGGTCGAATTTTGAAGTACCACATACAGTTGGAATCGTGATTCTGAGTACTATCCATTCGTACGGTTGCTTTGGACCAAATTTCTTCGTATATGAGAAGTCATAATTGGACCCTTTTTTTTCCCGCACGGGGCTTCTAGGGCTTTTGGTTGAGTACGAAATGTTTCAGGTTTGGGTTACCTCAGTTAGTTGTCATCTTTGTTGATCAGAAGCGATTGGTTGCATCCACAATCCAGAAGTCATCATAGTCTGCGGAGGGTGACAAAATTGGGTGTCTACACCGAGCTAAATTAATCGAACCGAATCAATTCGGTTTGAGTATATGAGTATTCCCTCGGTTCAGTTTGGTTATGGTTCAGGGTATAAGAACCGTCGGTTCAAACCAAACCGAATTGGTACTGGTTTAAGTATATGAATATTCACCTTTGTTTTTTTTTTTCTTTTTGGTGGTAAGTGTTTTTTGTAATTTATTACACATATTCACATGCTAAGATAATTTTAGAGTTGACAATGACCATAATATCCATAATTTGAGCCCATTATGGTCTTTAGTCCATCAAAATCATGGTCCAAGAGTGGAACCGTTTACATAACCGAATTAAAATAGAGTTATAAAACCATATTATAGAACTGAATCAGAATCGAAACCGAGCCAAACTGAATTAAATTGGCTTGAGTATTCAACTATGGAACTGACTCGGTCCTCGGTTTGATTTCGTTTATCTCATCATCCCTTTGAACCGAACAGAAATCGAGCTGATTGACACCCTTAACTGTGGGAACACATGCACGAACATCCAATTAGGGCAGGAGCGTCTTTTCATGATGCCAGTTTCTGGGTGTAGATAACACAAGTAGGTACTAATCATTTTCTCTTTTTATTTTTTAGACAGTACACATTGGAGGTTAAGTGTAGACACCATATATAACAGCCACATTAATATGATAATATATTTTTAGCTCCGGTAAATATGGTTGTTTGATCAAATTCAATGAACATTTTGCTATATAATCATCTAATCATATACTATCATAATGTCTTGAACATTGATAAAAAAAAATTATTTGAATAAAAGGAACTTCTGAAAATCAAAGGATTTGATGACCTCAAAATTTGAGATTTAGCCTATACATGTGAGAAAGAGAAATTGTATGGTGAGAAAGGTTCCTACAATGTGTGGGTAACAAACATTTTCCTTTAGATATGGTTTCTTCTGATTTTCTGCTTACTTTGACATGCGCCACAGCCAAATCTCCGGGCATACTCTTTGTGATATCTCACCACATGTCACAAGAAATACGTTAATTTTTTTATCTTTCCCAAACAAAGAAGATTTTTTTTTTTTAATTTCATTCCTTACATGATCATGTCATTGGCTCTGCCACTATAAGAAAGGTAGAAAGGAGAAGAAAACTACATAGCTAGGGGGGAAACCACAAACCACACGGTAACAACGTTGATCTTGTTGTCTCTCCAACTAGAGTAAGTATCTATTTTTTTTCTATCTGTTTATCTGCTTCTTCCTTAGTTTTAATCTTAACATTCTATTACCCAAGGGGGTAGCACAGTTGGTGAGCAACGAACTTGGTACGAGCTATAAACTTGGACGTCCTAAGTTGGACTCCCACTAGGCATACATTGGGCCACTCACACGGGGGTGTTTAGTGCTCTTCATTGCTTTTAGTGAAAGTTGAATGGTTCTTATTCAACCTTGATATGAGCTGGTCCATGCGGTTGTGGGGTCAGTATGGGCCCGTGGTACTAGTCAGACCGAAGGCCTAGATGCCCGTCGCTAGCAAAAAAAAAAAATCTGAACATCCTGTTATGCTTTCTCCTAAAAAATTATAATTAAAGTTTTAGTACAGGGCTTTGATCTCAATGCCCATTGATAATGTTTAGAGCGAGAGAGAGAGGTCTTCTGAATGATAAGGTAGATCAAATGTCACAACCTGGCTTCAATAGGCCAAGGCATGCGGCACTGGACACCTCACTATATATGGTTAGCATGTTTCCTCAAAATCTAGACTAGGGAAGATCATAACACCACCATTACACTACCAAATATTAGAGTTCATATATACATGCATAGTCTAACAATATGATATTTTATATAAGCTCCAGTGCGAATTAAGTGATAAGATATATATACAATTATCTAGGTGAGAGTTACACACCTTACAAAAAGAGAATATTTCCACAGTTTGCAGCATCTCAGTAGTATTAGGGTTTTAGGGTTTAGGGTTTTGGGTATAGGGTGCAGGATATAGGGTTTAAGGTTTAGGGTTTAGGGTTTAGGGTTTAGGGTTTAGGGTTTTGGGTTTCGATATTAGGGGTTTTGGGTATAGGGTTTAGGTTTTAAGGTTTAGGGTTTAGGGTTTAGGGTTTACAGTTTAGGGTTTAGGGTTTAGAGTTTAAGGTTTAGGATTTAGTGTTGAAGGTTTAGGGTTTAGGTATTAGGGTTTTGGGGTTAGGGTTTGAGGTTTAGAGTTTGGGGTTTAGGATGTAGGGTTTTGTGTTTAGGGTTTAGGGTTTAGGGTTTAAGGTTTAGCATTTAGGGTTTGCGTTTTAGGGTTTCTGATTTTAGGTTTTAGGATATAGGGTTTAGGGTTTAGGTTTTAAGGTTTTGGGTTTAGGGTTTAAGGTCTAGGGTTTGGTATTTATGGTTTACGATTTAGGGTTCAGGGATTAGGGTTTATGGTTTAGGTTTTACGGTTTCAGATTTAGGGTTTGGGGTTTAGGCTTTAGGGATTTGGGTTTAGTGTTTAGGGTTTTGGGTTAACTGTTTAGTGTTTAGGGTTTTGGGTTTAGTGTTTCGGGTTTAGGTTTTGGGGTATTGGGCTTTTGGGTTTAGGTTTTAGGGTAAGGAGCTTAGGTTTTAGGGATAAGGGTTTAGGGTTTTGGTTTTTAGGGTTTAGGGTTTGGGGTGTAGTGTTGACGGTTTAGGGTAGAGGCTTTAGGGTTTACGGTTTATGGCAAAGGATTTAGGGTTTAGGGTTTAGGGATTAGGTTTTTGGGTTTAGGGTTGAGGGTTTATGGTATAGGCTTTAGGGTTTAGGGTTTAGGGCTTAGGATTTAGGGTTTAGGGTTTAGGGTGTAGGTTTTTAGGTTTGGGTTTAAGGTTTTGGGTTTAGGGATTAGGGTTTAGGGTTTAGTGTTTAGGGTTTAGGGTCTGGTGTTTGGTGATTAAGGCTTAGGGTTTAGGGTTTTGGGTTTGGGGTATAAGGTTTAGGGTTTTGGGTTTATGGTTTAGGGTTTTGGGTTTTGGGCCTAGGGTTTAGGATTTAGGGTTTAGGCTGTAGATTTTAGGTTTTTGGTTTTAGGGTTTAGGGTTTACGGATTAGGGATTTAGTGTTTAGTGTTCAGCGTATAGGGTGCAGGGTTTAGGGATTAAGTTTTAAGGTTTAGGGTTTAGTGTTTAAGGATTAGGTTTAGGGATTAGGGTTTAGGGTTTGGGGTTTTGGGTTTACGTTGTAGGGTATAGGGCTTTAGGGTTTAGGTTTTAGGGTTAGGGTTTGAGGGTCTAAGGATATGGGTTCAGGATTTAGGGTTTTAGTGTTTAGGGTTTGCGGTGTAGGGCTTAGGGTTGTGGGTTTAGAGTATATGCTTTAGGGGGTTTAGTGTTTAGGGTATAGGGTTTAGGGTTTTAGGTTTTTTAGGGTTTAGGGTTTAGGGTGTGGGGTTTAGGGTTTAGGGTTTGGGTTTAGGCTTTAGGGATTTGGGTTTAGGGTTTAGCGTTTTGGGTTAACGGTTTAGGGTTTAGGGTTTTGGATTTTGGGTTTAGAGTTTTGGGTTTAGGGCTTAGGGTTTTGGGTTTAGGTTTATGGTTTAGAGTTTAATGAATAGGGTTTTGGGGTTTTAGGTTTATTGTGTAGGTTTTAGGGTTTTTGTTTTAGGGTTTAAGGATTAGTGTTTTAGTGTTTAGGCTTTAACGTGTAAGGTGTAGGGTGTGGGGTGTAGGGTGTAGGATGTAGGGTGTAGGGTTTAGGGTTTTGGTTATTTGGTTTAGGTTTAGGGTTTAGGGTTTAGGGTTTAAGTTTGTGGGTTTAAGGTTTAGGTAATAGGATTTTAGAGTTTAGGGTTTAGGGTATAGGCTGTAGTGTTTAGGGTTTAATTTTTAAGGTTTACGGTTTATGGATTAGGGGTGTAAAGTTTAGGGTCAAGGGTTTAGGGTTTGGGATATAAAGTTTGTGGTTTAGGCTATAGGGTTTTGTGTTTAGGGTTCAGTGTTTAGCATTTATGGTTTTTGGGCTTAGGGCTTAAGGTTTAGGGTTTAGGGATTTGGGTTTAGGGTTTAGGGTTTAGGGTTGAGGGTTTGGGGTTTGGGGTTTGGGGTTTAGGGTTTTGGGTTTAGGGTTTAGGGCTTTGGGTCTTTGGGTTTAGGGTTTATGGTCAAGGGTTTAGGGTTTAGGGTTTTGGGCCTAGGGTTTAAGGATTAGGGTTTCTAGGTTTTTGGTTTAGGGTGTAGGTTTTTGGGTTTTGTTTTAGGGTTTAGGGTTTATGGTTTAGGGAGTTGGGTTATGGTTTAGGGTTTAGGTGTTAGGGTTTTAGGTTTTAACTTTTAGGGTTTAGGTTTTAAGGTTTCGGGTTTAATGTTTAAGGTTTATGGTTTAGGGTTTAGGTTTTAGGGTTTTAGGATATAGGGTTTAGGGTTTAGGGTTTAGGATTTAGGGTTTAAGGTTTAGGGTTTAGGTTTAGGTTTTAAGGTTTAGGGTTTAGGGTTTAAGGTTTACGGTTTAGGGTTTAGGTATTAGGGGTTTAGGGTATAGGGTGTAGGGTTTAGGGTTTTGGTTTTAAAGTTTACCATTTAGGGTTTAAGGTTTAGGGTTTTGTGTTGAAGGTTTAGGGTTTAGGGATAGGGGTTTAGAGTTTTGGGTTTAGGCTTTAGAGTTTTGTGTTTAGGGTTTTGGGTTTAGGGTTTAGCGTTCAAGGTTTAGGTTTTAGGGTTGGTTTTAGGGTTTAGGGTATAGGGTTTTGGGTTTTGGGTTTTGGGTTTAGGTTTTAAGGTTTTGGGTTTAAGGGTTTAAGGTCTAGGGTTTAGTATTTAAGGTAAGGTTTAGGGATTAGGGCTTAAGGTTTGGGATTTTGGGTTTGGGGTTTTGGCTTTATGGTTTAGGGTTTAGTGCTTAGGATTTAAGGTTTAGGGTTGAGGGTTTAGGGATTTGTGTTTAGTGTTTTAGGTTTAGGTTTTAGGATATAGGACTTTAGGGTTTAGGTTTTAGGGAATGGGGTTTAGGTTTTAGGGATAAGGGTTTAAGGTTTAGGGTTTTTGGTTTTAGGGATCAGGGTTAAGGGTTTAGGGTATAGGCTTTATGGTTTAGGGTTTAGTGCTTAGGATTTAAGGTTTAGGGTTTAGGGTTTAGGGTTTAGGGTTTAGGGTTTGGGTTTTGGGGTTTAGGGCTTAGGGTTTTCGGTTTAGGGTTTAGGGTTTTGGGGTAGATTAATGTTTAGGTGTTTAGGCTTTAAAGTATATGGTGTAGGGGTAGATTTTAGTGTTTAGGTTATAAGGCTTAGGGTATAGGGTTTAGGTATTAGGGTTTTAGGGTTTAGGGTTTTGGGTATCGGGTGTAGGATATAGGGTTTAGGGTTTAGGGTTTAGGGTTTAGGGTTTAGGGTTTAGGTTTTAGGGTTTAGGGTTTAAGGGTTTAGGGTTTAAACGTTTAAGGTTTAGGTGTTTTGGATTTCGGGTATAGGGTTTAGGTTTTAAGGTTTAGGGTTTAGGGTTTATGGTTTAGGGTTTAGGGTTTAGGGTTTAGGGATTAGGGTTTTGGGGTTAGATTAATGTTTAGGTGTTTAGGCTTTAAAGTATATGGTGTAGGGGTAGATTTTAGTGTTTAGGTTATAAGGCTTAGGGTATAGGGTTTAGGTATTAGGGTTTTAGGGTTTAGGGTTTTAGGGTATCGGGTGTAGGATATAGGGTTTAGGGTTTAGGGTTTAGGGTTTAGGGTTTAGGTTTTAGGGTTTAGGGTTTAAGGTTTAAGGTTTAGGGTTTTGGATTTCGGGTATAGGGTTTAGGGTTTAGGTTTAGGGTTTAGGGCTTATGGTTTAGGGTTTAGGGTTTAGGGTTTAGTGATTAGGGTTTATGGTTTAGGGATTAGGGTTTAGGTTTTAAGGTTTAGGGTTTAGGGTTTATGGTTTAGGGTTTAGGGTTTAGGGTTTTGGGTTTGGGGTTTAGGCTTTATGGTTTTGGGTTTAGTGTTTAGGGTTTTGGGTTTAGGGCATAGGAATTAGGGTTTAGGGTTTTTGTTTTTGGGTTTTGGGTTTAAGGTTTTGGGTTTTGGGTTTAGGGATTAGGGTTTAGGGTTTAGGGTTTAAGGTTTAAGGTTTTAGGTTTAGGGTTCAGTATTTAATGTTTAGGGTTTAGGTTTTGGGTTTGGTGTATAAGGTTTAGGTTTTAAGGTTTCGGATTTAGGGTTTGGGGTTTAGGCTTTAGGGATTTGGGTTTAGTGTTTAGGGTTTTGGGTTAACTGTTTAGCATTTCAGGTTTTGGGTTTAGGGTTTAAGGTTTAAGGTTTAGGGTTGTAGGGTTTAGGGTTTAGGTTTAGGGATTAGGGTTCAGTGTTTTGGGTTTAGGGTTTGTGGTTCACTGTTTAGGGTTGTAGGATATAGGGCTTTAGGGTTTAGGATTTAGGGTTTTAGGGTGTAGGGCTTTGAGTTGTGGGTTTAGGGTATAGGCTTTAGGGTTTAGGGTTTAGTGTATAGGGTTTACGTATTAGGGTTTAGGGTTTAAGGTTTAGTGTATAGGGTTTAGGTATTAGGCTTTAGGGTTTAGGGTTTTGGGTTTGGGGTTTATGGTTTGGGTTTATGGTGTAGGGTTTGTGGGGTAGGGTGTTGGGATTAGGGTTAGGGTCTAGGGTATAGTCTTTAGGCTTTCGGGTTTAGGGTTTAGTATTTAAGGATTAGGCTTTCGGGTTTAGAGTTTAGGGTCTTCGATTTAGGGTGTACAGTTTATGATTCAGGGTTTTGGGTTTAGTTTAACAGTTTTGGGTTTAGTGTTTAGGGTTTAGGGTTTGGGGTTTAGGATTTAGGGTTTTGGGTTTACGGTTTGGGATTTAGGGTTTAAGGTTTAGGGTTTAGGGTTTAGTGTGTAGGGATTAGGGTTTCAGGGTTTGGTTTAGGGTTTAGGGTTTAGGGTTTATGGTTTAGGGTTTAGGGTTTTGGGCCTAGGGTATAAGGATTAGGGTTTCTAGGTTTTTTGTTTAGGGTGTAGGTTTTTGGGTTTTGGTTTCTGGTTTTTGGGTTTAGGGTTTAAGGTTTAGGGTTTTAGGGTTTAGGGTTTAGGGTTTAGGGTTTATGGTTTAGGTATTAGGGTTTTAGGTTTTAAGTTTTAGGGTTTAGGTTTTAAGGTTTAGGGTTTGGGGTTTCAAAGTTTGGGGTTTAGGGTTTAGGGTTTAGGGTTTAGGCTTTAGGCTTTAATGTTTAGGGATTAGGGTTTGTGTTTAGTGTTTAGGGTTTTAGGGTGTAAGGATTAGAGTTTAGGGTTTAGGGTGTTGGTTTTAGGGTTTTCGTTTTAGGGTTTAGGGTTTATGGTTTAGGGATTAGTGTTTTAGGGTTTAAGGTTTAGCATATAGGGTGTAGGGTTTAGGGATTAGGTTTCAAGGTTTAAGGTTTAGGGTCTGAGGTCTAGGGTTTAGTGTTTAAGGTTTTGGGCCTATTAGGATTTAAGGTTTTGGGTTTAGGGTTTGGGGTTTAGGGTTTAGGGTTTGGGTTTCAGCGTTAGGTTTTGGGTTTAGTGTTTAGGGTTTTGCTTAACGGTTTAGGGTTTCAGGTTTAATGTTTTATGTTTTGGTTTTAGGGTATAGGGATTAGGGTCTAGGGATAACGGTTTAGGGTTTAGGGTTTAGGGTTTAGGGTTCAGGGTTCAGGGTTCAGGGTTCAGGTTCAGGGTTAAGGGATTAGAGTTTACGGTCTAGGGTTTAGGGTTTTGGGTTTAGCATAACGGTTTAGGGTTTGGGGTTTAGGATTTAGGGTTTAGGGTTTATGCTTTAAGGTTTAGAGTTTAGGGTTTAGGGTTCAGGGTTAAGGGATTAGAGTTTAGGGTTTATGGGTTTAGGGTTTTTGGTTTAGCATAATGGTTTAGGGTTTGGGATTTAGAATTTAGGGTTTAGGGTTTAGGGTTTATGGTTTTGGGTTTTGTGTTTTGAGTTTAGGTTTTTGGGTTTAGGGTTTAAGTTTTAGGGTTTAGGGAGTAGAGTTTTGGGTTTAGAGTTTTGGGTGTAGGGTTTGGGGTTTGGGGTTTGGGGTTTGGGGTTTAGGGCTTTGGGTTTTTGGTTTAGGATTCAGGGTTTTGGGTTAAGGGTTTTGGGTTTAGGATTTAGGGTTTAGGATTTTCGGTTTAAGGTTTTGGGTTTAGGATTTTTTTTTTAAGGTTTAGGGTTTAGGGTGTGTGATATAAGGTTTAGGGTTTAGGGTTTGGGGTTTAGGGTTTAGTGTTTAGGATTTAGGGTTCAGGGTTTAGAGTTTTGGGCTTAGGGTTTATGGATGTGGGTTTTTGGGTTTAGGGGATTAGGGATTTAGGGTTTAGTGTTTAGGGTATAGTGTATAGGGTGTAGGGTTTAGGGTTTATGATTTAGGGATTAGGGTCTAGGGTTTACGGTTTTGGCTTAAGTGTTAATGTTTAGGGCTTAGGGATTGAGGTTTAGGGTTTAGGGTTTAGAGTTTTGGTTTTAGGCTTTGGGGTTTAGGCATTAGGGATTTGGGTTTACGATTTACAGTTTTTAGTTTTGTGTTTTGGGTTTAGGTTTTTGGGTTTTGGGTTTGGGTTTTTGGGTTTAGGGTTTAAGGTTTAGGGCTTAGGGATTACGTTTTAGGATTTAGGGTTTAGTGTTTGGGGTTCGAGGTTTAGGGCTTAGGGTTTTGGGTTTAGGTTTATGGTTTAGGGTTTAGGGTTTTGGGCTTAGGGTTCAGGATTAGGGTTTTAGGATTTTAGGTTTATTGTGTTGGTTTTAGGGTTTAGGGTTTAGGGATTGGTGTTTTAGGGTTTTGGGTTTCGGGTATAGGGTGTAGGGTGTAGGGTGTAGGGTTTAGAGTTTAGGTTATAAGGTTTAGGGTTTAGGGTTTAAGGTTGATGGTTTAGGGTTTAGGTATTAGTATTTTAGAGTTTAGGGTTTGGGATATAGGGTGTAGTGTTTATGGTTTAGGTTTTAAGGTTTAGGGTTTAGGGTAAAGTTTTTAAGGTTTACGGTTTATGGATTAGGGGTTTAGTGTTTAGGGTTTAGGTTTTAGGTTTTGGGGTTTAAGGTTTGTGGTTTAGTCTTTAGGGTTTTTTGTTTAGGATTTAAGGTTTAGGGTTTAGGGTTTAGGGTTTTTGGGTTTAGGGTTTATGGTTTAGGGTTTAGGGATTTGGGTTTAGGGTTTATTGTTTCGGTTTAGGGTTTGGGGTTTGGGGTTTGGGGTTTGTGGTTTGGGGTTTGGGGTTTGTGTTTTAGGGCTTATGGTTTTGTGTTTAAGGTTTAGGGTCTAGGGTCTAGGGTCTAGGGTCTAG